>NC_043710.1:105135505-105150007 GCF_006229205.1 Suricata suricatta | reverse complement strand
GATGTGGTGTATATATATATATATATATATATATATATATATATATACACACAATGGAGTACTATATGGCAATGAGAAAGCATGATATATGGCCATTTGTAGGAAAATGGATGGACCTTGAGGGTGTCATGCTAAGCGAAATAAGTCAGGCAGAGAAGGATAGATACCATATGTTTGCATTCATAGGTCTAACAGGAGAGACCTGGCAGGGGACCATGGGGAGAGGAAGGGGGAAAGAGAGCAGGGAAGAGTAAGGGACACAAATCAAGGGAGACTACTGAATACTGGAGACGAACCATGGACTGGAGGGGGAGGGGGAGGGGGAGGGGGTGATGGTCATGGTGGGGGGGCACTTGTGGGGAGAAGCACTGGGTGCTATATGGAAACTAATTTGACAATAAACTATTATAAAAAAAAACCAAAACATTTGTTCTATTAGACAATTATAATGTTGAATAATTTGAGGAAGTTAAAATGTTGAAATAAATACTAGATTAAATAATGTAATATAGGAGATAATGGGAGCCAAGTATTTTTTGACTCTAACATATCATTTATTTTAAAATACACCATTATGTATATACCACTAATACGTTAAAATCCTCCAATTAAATTAATGCATAATTTTTTCATATAGCTCAGAATTTTATTTTTTAAGATTTATTTATTTAAATTCAAGTTAGTTAACATGTAGTGTGCTATTGGCTTCAGGAGTAGAACCCAGTGATTTATCACTTCCGTATAACACCCAGGGCTCATCCCAACACGTGCCCTTCTTAATGCCCATCATCTATTTAGCCCACCCCCCACCCAATACCCCTCCGGCAACCCTCAGTTTTTCTCTGTATGATTTGCCTCCCTCTCTATTTTTATCTTATTTTTTCTTCCCTTCCCCTATGTTCATCAGTTGTTTCTTACATTCCATATATGAGTGAAATCATATACCTGTCTTTCTCTGACTTATTGTGCTCAGCATAATACACTCTAGTTCCATCCATATAGTTGCAAATGGCAAGATTTCATTGTTTTTTATTACTAAGTAATGTTCCATGGTGTATATACACCATATCTTCTTTATTTATTCCTCAGTTGATGAACATTTGGGCTTTTCCATACTTTGGCTATTGTTGACAGTGCTGCAGTAAACACTGGGGTGCATGTGCGCCTTCAAATCAGCACTTTTGTACCCTTTGGATAAATACCTAGTAGTGCAATTTCTAGGTCATAGGGTAGGCTCTATTTTTAATTTTTGGAGGGACCTCCATACTGTGTCCCAAAGTTGCTGTACCAGTTTGCCTTACCACCAACAATGTAAATGTGTTCCCCTTTCTCCACATCCTCACCAACATTTGTTGTTTCCTGAGTTGTTCTTTTTAGCCATTCTGACAAGTGTGAGGTGATATCTCATTGTGGTTTTGATTTGTATTTCCTTGATGATGAGTAATGTTGAGCATCTTTTCATGTGTCTGCTAGCCATATGGATTGTTTTCTTTGCAAAAGTGTCTATTCATGTCTTCTGCCCCTTTCTTAACTGGATTATTTGTATTTTGGGTGTTGAATTTGATAAGTTTTTTATAGATTTTGGATACTAACCAAATGCCATTTGCAAATATCTTCTCCCTTTAAAGGTAAATATCTTCTTGCCTTTAAGTTTTGTTGATTGTTTCCTTCACTGTGCAGATTTTTATCTTGATGATGTCCCAAAAGCTCATTTTTGCTTTTATTTTCCTTGCCTCCAGACATGTCTAGAAAGAAGTTGCTGCAGCTGAGGTCAAAGACGATGCTGTCTGTTTTCTCCTCTAGAATTTTGATGGTTTTCTGTCTCACATTTGTGTCTTTCATCCATTTTGAATTTATTTTTTTGTATGTTGTAAAAAAAAAAAATGGTCCAGGTTCATTCTTCTGTGTGTCACTGTCCAATTTTCCCAACACCATTTGCTGAAAAGACTTTTTTCCCATTGGATACTCTTTTCTTGCTTTGTTGAAGACTAGTTGGCCATATAATTGTGGGTCCATTTCTGGGTTCTCTATCTATTCCATTGATATGTGTATATGTTTTTGGGCCATTATCATACTGTTTTGATGATTACGGGTTTGTAATACCACTTGAAGTCCAGAATTATGGTCTCCCTTGCATTTTTTTTTCTTTTTGAACATTACTTTGGCTATTCAGAGTCTTTTCTGGTCCCATACAAACTTTAGGATTGTTTGCTCTAGCCCCGTGAAAAACGCTGGTGTCATTTTGATAAGGATCGCATTGAATGTGTAGATTGCTTTAGGTAATATCAACATTTAAACAATATTTGTTCTTCCAATCCATGAGCACGGAATGTTCTTCCATTTCTTTGTGTCTTCTTTAATTTCTTTTGTAAGTGTTCTATAGTTTTCAGTATGTAGATCTTTTACCTCTTTGGTTAGGTTTATTTCTAGGTATCTCATGGGGAGGTTTTGGTACAATTGTAAATCAGATCAATTCCTTGTGTTCTGCTGCTGCTTCATGATTCGTGTATAGAAATGCAACCGATTTCTGTACATTGATTTTATATCCTGCAACTTTGATGGATTAATGTATCAGTTCTAGCAGTTTTTTAGTAGGGTCTTTTGGAGTTTCTATGTAAGAGTATCATGTCATCTGTGATGAGAGAGTTTGACTTCTTCCTTGACTGTTTGGATATCTTTTACTTATTTTTGTTGCTGAGGCTAGGACTTCTAGTTATTGAACAACAGTGGCAAGAGTGGACATCTCTGCTGTGTTCCTGACCTTGGAGAGAAAGCTCTTCTCCCCCCCCCCCCGCATCGAGGATGATAATAGCTGTGCATCTTTTGTATTTGGGTTTTATGATGTTGAGGTATGTTCCGTCTATCCCTACTTTCTTGAGGCTTTTAATCAAGAAATATCTGTATTTTGTCAAATGCTTTTTCTGCATCTTGACAGAATCAGATGATTCTTTTTCTTTTATTAATGTGATGTATCACATTGATTGAATTGTGACTACGGAACCAGCTATGCAGCCCAGGAATAAATCCTATTTAATTATGGTGAATAATTATTTTCATGTACTGTTGAAATTGATTTGTTAATATCTTGTTGAGAATGGTTTATCAAGGATATTGGCCTGTAATTCTCCTTTTTAGTGGGATCTCTGGTTTGGGAATCAATGAAAGGCTGGCTTCATAGAATGAGCCTGGAACTTTTACATCCATTTCTGTTCCTTTGTAAGTTTTAGAAGAATAGTTATTAACTCTTCTTTAAGTGTCTGGTAGAATCCCCCTGGGAAGCCATCTGCCCCAGGCCTCTTGTTTGTTGGGAGATTTTTTGATAGCTGATTATTTTCTTTGCTGGTTATGGGCCTATTCAAAAATTTTTTTCTTCCCATTTCAGTTTCGGTAGTTTATAAGTTTTTAGGAATTTGTCCATTTCTTCCAGATTTTTCATCAAACTCTCATATAATTGTTTTATATTGTGGTGGTGGTGATCTCTCCTCTTTCATTCATGATTTTATCTGTTTGAGCCCCCTCCCTTTTCTTTTTGATAAGTCTGGTTAGGGGGTTATCGATTTTGTTTATTCTTTCAAAACACCAGCATTTAGTTTCATTAATCTGTCCTACTGGGTTTTATTTATTATTTATTTGCTCTAATCTTTATTATTTCCCTTTTTTTGCCAGTGTTACGCTTTGTTTGCTGCTCCTTTTCTAGTTCCTTCAAGTGTAAGGTCAGTTTGTGTACTTGGAACCTTTCTTGCTCCTTAAGATAGGCATGAATTGCAATATCCTTGCCTCTTAGGACCACTTTTGCTGCATCCCAAAGGGATTGGACTGTAAAGTTTTCACTTGTTTCCACGTGTTTTTTAAATTTCTTTTTTAATTTCCTGATTAACCCATTCATTCCTTAGTAGGGTTTCTTTAACATTCATGTATTTGAGGGCTTTCCAAATTTTTTCTTGTGGCTGATTTCAAGTTCATAACATTGTAATCTGAAAATATGTATGGTATGATATCCGTCTTTTTGTGTCTGTTGAGGGCTGATTTGTGACCCAGTAAGTGATCTATTCTGGAGAGTGTTCAATGTGCATTTCAGAAGAATATGTATTCTGCTTTTAGGATGAAATGTTGTGAATATATCTGTTAAGTCCCTCTGGTCTATTATGTCATTAAAAGCCATTGCTTCATTGTTGATCTTCTGCTTAGACAATCTGTCCATTGCCTTAAGGGAGTTATTAAAGTCTCCTATTATGGTATTATTATCAATAAGTTTCTTTATTATTGTTTTTGATTTATATATTTGGATCTTCCAAGTTGGGAGCATCAATTGACAGATCTTCTTGATAGACCCCTTAATTATGATATAATGCCCTTGGTCATCTCTTGACACCATCTTTGTTTTAAAATCTAGTTTGTCTGATGAAAGTATGGCTATTCTGGCTTTTTTTTTTTTTGAGGTCTGTTAGCATGATAGATGTTTCTCCATCCTCTCACTTTCAATCTGCAGATGTCTTTAGGTCTAAAATGAGTCTCTTCTGGGCAGGATATAGATGGATCTTGGCTTTCTTAATCCATTCTGATACCTTACATCTTTTGACTGGAGCATTTAGTCTATTTACATTCATAGTGATTATTGAAAGATATGAATTTAGTGTCATTGTGTTCACTGTAGAGTTGGTGTTTCTGGTGATGTTCTCTGGTCCTTTCTAGTTTTTGTTGCTTTGGTCTTTTTTTCCTCCATTCAGAGAGTCCCCCTTAAATTTTCTTGCAGGGCTGGTTTAGTGGTCATAAACTCCTTAATTTGTCTGGAAATTCTTTATCTCTCTACTCATTATCTATCCTTCCGAATGACAGCCTTGCTGAATAAAAAATTCTTGGCTGCATATTTTTCACCATTCAGCACACTGAATTTTTCCTAGCATTCCCTTCTGGCCTGCCAAGTCTCAGTGGACTGGTCTGCTACTAACCTTACGTATCTACCCTTGTGGGTTAAAGACCTTTTGTGCCTAGCTGCTTTTAAAAGTCTCTTTATCTCCATATTTTGTAAGTTTCACTACGCTATATCATGGTGTTGACCTGTTTTTGTTGTTTTGGAGGGGAGTTCTCTCTGCCTCTTTGACTTGAATGCCTGTTTCTCTTCCCAAATTTGGTAAGTTCTCAGCTATAATTTATTCAAATAAACCTTCTGCCCCTTTGCCCTGCTTTTCTTCTTCTGGGATTCCTGTGATATGGATATTGTTTCATTTCACTCAATCATTTAGATCTCTAAGTCTTCCCTCATGATCTAATAATTTTTATAATTTTGTCTTCTATTTCACCTATTCTCTCCTCTGTGTCTTTAATCCTCAATGTCACTGTATCCAATTTATTCTGCATCTCAGTCATAGCATTTTTCGTTTCATCCTGACTAGTTCTTAGGTCTTTGATCTCTATAGCAAGGGTTTTTCTGGTGTCTTCTATGCTTTTTTTCTAAGCTCAGCTACTAGTCTTATGACTGTTTATCTAAATTCTTGTTCAGATATATTACTTATATCTGTTTTGACAAAGTCCCAGGCTGTGATTTCTTCCTGACCTTTCTTTTGGGAAGAATTTCTCCATCTTGTTATTTTGGCTACGTTTCTGTCTTTTGTGTGTTTTGAAAGCTTACTATATTTCCAGGGCCTGGAACTTTAGGAAGTGTTTCTGTTGTATGCCACGTGTGCTCTGCCGTTGCATTCTGGCTGGTCTTTCCCACTGGTCAGTCCTCTGCAGAGCTCCTCCTTGCTTGCAATGGTGGGCTGTTTGGACCTTTAACTGGGTGTACTTTGATTTTTTGTTGAAGTAAGCCTGAAAAAAATGGAGGAAAGGAGACTGATCCCCAAAAAAGAAAAGGGAACCAAAAAATAGATAAAATCAAAAACCTATAAGGCTGATTCAAAAAAAGAAAGAAAGAAAGAAAAAGAAAGGGGGGGGGATGGAATTAAAAAAGAAGGAAAAAGAATTTAAAAGCCTGATCAAAAAGAGAAAAGAGAGAGAGAGAGAGAGAAGGAAATGAAAAATCAAACAAGAACCTATGAGCCTGGCTCCAAAGGAAAGAAGAATGAAAAGCAGGAAGAAGAGCTGGTGCACTTGGCACATGCTGGCTCGCTGGTCTTCTGGAGGAGAGGCCCACTGCATCGGCTCAGAGTTGGTCTTGCCCAAGTAAATAAGCAGATGCCAGGCACAGGGGATGGGGTTTGGTGTAAATGGGTCCTGTCTTCACTGGGGACCACTGTGTTGCTTTCTGAAGCTCCACCCTCTTGATGTTGGTGCCACCCCAATCTCTCATCCCCTGAATGGGGATCTCACCCCTGCCCCGCTGTTCAGGCAGCCCTCACGGAAGAGCAAGGGCAGTAAGCTGGCATTGCTCCACAACTCTCCTGCATTTTTTTTTCCCTTTGGCACAGAACTAGGATTCAAAACCTGAGGCTTAAAGGACCCGGCACTGTGCGGAACCCACCCCCCTTCTCCGGAATACAGCCTCTCCACCCTGCTGATGGTCTTCGGCACCTGCAGAGGCTTCTTTCCTGAGGGGGGTAAGAAACCTCTTACAAAAGTACTTCAAGAAGGGAAATGTTCTCTCCCAGTGCATCTCAGATTAGCTCTATACCACGTTTTGCACTCGAGGGCCAGCTCTCTCCTCCATAGGAGCACGAGCCACAGTTCAGTCCAAAGAAAGTCACACACTTCCAAAGCCTCAGAGTTTGAGCTCCAAACATGATTTGAAAAAAAAACAACTGAAGCACTCACTACTTCTCACCCCCCAGTGTGTGGTCCGGAGAGGCTTTCCTCCTGTGCAAACTTGATGCCACACAACTCCTCTCTCTTCCTTTCCCTTTTGTCTCTCCGCAGAAAGGGCTCCTTCCCCTCCACGGCGCCACCTTTTTCCTCTCCCCCGATTCGCTTCCACCCACCCTGCACCTACCAAGGTGTCTCCCTCCAACTCTGGAGGTCCCTCTGCCACTCTGCAGTTGGTTTCCTGGGTGTTCAATGATCTGACCTCAATACAGCTACGTTTGAGGGATGAGCAAAGCCCAGAGCCCCTACTTCTCCGCCATCTTAACTCTTCCTAAGCCAAGTATTTCTTTGCATAAGAGGAGCAAAGATTGATTTTAAGGTTTGTTAAATATGCATATGAAAATTTTTTAATTCCCTGACTGGATACATATATAATATATAATAAAACTTTTAAAACTCTAAAGAAAACGGAAGGGAAAAATGCAATCATCAAAATATAAGATGCCACAGAGTGGCAGGAAATATTTACAAAAGACATATTTGATAAAAGACTTTTCCAAAATATGTAAATAATTCTTAAAATTCAATAATAATTTAAAAATGGGCAAAAGACTTAAACATTTGCCTCATTAAAAATAGAGATGGCAGGGGCACCTGGGTGGCTCAGTCGGTTAAACCTCCGACTTTGGCTCAGGTCATGATCTCATGGTCCATGGGTTCGAGCCTCGCGTTGGGCTCTGTGCTGATAGCTCAGAGCCTGGAGCCTGCTTCTGATGCTGTGTCTCCCTCTCTCTCTCTCTGCCCCTCCTCCTCTCATGCTCTGTCTCTCTCTGTATCAAAACTAAATAAAAAACATTAAAGAAAAATAGAGATGGCAAATAACCATATGAAAAGATGCTCATCATATGTTATTAGGAAATTGAAAATTTTAACAAGAATGACATATCATAACACACTATCAGAATGGCCAAAATCCAAAACATTGGCCGGACCAAATGCTGGGGAGAATATGGAGCAACAGGAACTCCCATTCACTGCTGGTCAGAATGCAAAATTGTGCACCAACTTTGGGAAATAATTCAGTAGTTTCTTACAACACTAAACATCTGAACATATGATCCGACAATTACACCCATTGGTATTTCCCCAAATGATCTGAAAATTTAAGTCCACAAAAAAACAACCCTGCACATAGATGTTTGTAGTAGCTTTATTCATCATTGCCAAAAAGTGGACAAAACAAGATGTCCTTCAGTAGGTGAATGGATAAATTATGGTACATCCAGAGAAGAGAATTTATTTAGAGCTAAAAGGAACTGAGCTATCAAACCATGACAAGACCTGGAGGAAACTTAAATGTATATTCTTAAATAAAAGAAGCTGATCTGAAAAAACTACATATTATATGATTCCAACTATATGACATTCTGGAAGAGACATAACTATGTTCTCTCCCAGTAAAAAAAAGTCAGTGGTTACTAGGAGTTAGGGAGGAAGGAATGCATAGGTGAAGCACGGGATTTTTAACACAATGACACTATTTTGTTTGATAGTGTAATCATGAATATATGTCATTATACATTTGTCAAAACCCATAGAATATATGATACCCAAAGTGAATCTAACAAACTATGGACTTTGGGTAATAATGATGTGTCAATGTAGGTTTACCAGTTGTAACAAATGTAGCACGTCACTGCATAATGTTGATAGTAGAAGAGACAGTGAAGGGGAGAGGAGGATGGATGGGGTACATGGGAAATCTCTGTAATTTCCACTCAGTTTTGTGAATCGAGAAATGCTCTTAAAGTCTGTTTTTCAAGTAATAATTCCAGTAAGAGGACAGGAAAGAAAGGGGGTTGGGGGTGGGAAGAGCATGGTAATATAAAGCAAAAAAAGAAAATAGTAGAAATAAATTCAAATGTATCCAAAATCACAGTAACACTAAGTGGACCAAATTCTCCTTAATGATAAATGTCAGTGGGTTTATTAATTAGAATCAAAATAAAATATATTTTTAAGCTGTTCAAAAGATACATCTAAAACATAATGACACAAAAATGTTAAAGGTCAAGGAATGGGAAAATAGTTAATATAAACAAAGGGGATGCTGTGATATCTGTTTTAACATAAAACAAAGGACTCTTGGGGGAACATAATGACTAATTTTTCTCTTCTCTGACCACATCTTCCACTTAGATCGTATTCCTGGATCAAGAACCAAGAGTAGCACATCTCCGTTCTGGATCTGGCACCTGAAAGTTGAGTCACTAGGAGGGCATATCGTCTTCAGGGAATGCCTAGAGACAGGAATACAGTGCCTGAGAGGCAAATAAATCTCTGCATAGGTGGACTGTTCTAGGAATAAGTGTGTTAATGCCATGAAAGATTAAAACCTTCAGATACCTAGATTATGATATTCTCAAGATCAAGGATAATGTTTTATTACTCATATCTGAATCACCAGTACCTAAAATACTATAGGAATAAAGTTAATGTTGGATGAATAAATGAGTGAATTACTGTATGTACATTGTATAGCACAACAATTTAGTTCTTCATTATCATATACATAATTGAATTTATCAATACAGTAAATATTGCTATACTTCCTCTATATCAAAGACCTAAAATGTGTCAAGGGACTACAGAATGCTTAGATCAACCCTGCCCTGTCGTCTCTCACTCCCTAGCAGAGACTTTCCTACCGTGATCTCCTCTCTTGGCGTATATCTCTACCACCTCTTTGCTCACATAGCCTTTCCTTTACAGCAGTGATTCTCAAATTATGGTCCACAGACATAAACATACAGTCCATGTGCCAGTCCATGGGATGCTTTTACTGGTCCTCATCAAGATCCTAACAGAAATTGAGAGTAAGTATTTGAAATTTTCTAGACAGTTTCAATTGCCATGATGTTTATGCAGATTCTTAGACTTTTTCAAAAGTCATGAGAACTGACAGTTTGGAAATAAATCACTTGTCTTCCACCACAGATAGTTTGAAAGGTTTGTGCCAGGGATGTTGATGCTGTGTGAGATGAGAGAGAGAGAGAGAGAGAGAGAGAGAGAGAGAGACAGACAGACAGACTGACTGACTGACTGACTTATAATCTTCAAAACCAAATCTTAGGAATTGGCACAGGATTTTAGGCATCCAGGCATAAAAAGACAGATGAAGTTCGAGTTACAGTTCAGCACTAAAGTAATCACCACATGACGAACCTGAAGGTGCTCGGTGGGGAAAAGCCTGAAGTACAGAAGAACCCCTCAGCAGAAATCTGAACTGCACTCGTTTCCCCTACCTTGCGGGGCAAATAGTCCTTCCTCTTGTATTAGATCCTTTTCAAACTGGTAGGAAGAGCTCAACCACCCCCCATGTCTCTGCATGGCGTTCACGGACAATGCGTCCTCGTAAGTGGAGTTTTCTTCAGACTCCAGGTTATAGAGGAAATGCCACCATGCCGTAGAGCCGCGGGGTGTTTTTACACTACAGCCACAGGGCTTGGGTATCTTCAAACTAAGAAATTTCCATTCCTAAGGGTTTCTGATAACATGTAGGGATAGAGCCCAGAATCTCAAAGACTTTCTGGGACATACCCAGTTAGCAGAACCCGTGGAATTATATCACCATCTAACTGCATGTTCTTTATTGTCTCTTCAAATTGTTGCCCTGGGTTAATCGTAAACCAAGTGACAGTGACTACAGATGGATGAAAATAAAGGTCTTCAGGGACAAGAAAAAAAAAAAAACTTTTGGACAGCCACAAGAGACAGTTAAGAACTCGGGAACTTTTCCAGGTGCCCAGATGAAGAAGTCATTAAATCAGGTGAGTAAGCAAAACTACAGAGACTTCACTGCCTCCGATCTTGCCTGTGGCCAGTAGGGGAGAGGAAAAAGGTAAAGCAAAAGGAATTAGAAAGACTATCTCCATGCCAAAATCTGTTTTCAAGAGAAAGGAAGAAAAGGGGAAAGTTTGAGGGGAATGTGGTCAATAAAAATGATTACAAGAGCCTCTCTTTATGACAAGGACAGGCTAGTTTCCCTGACATGGCATGAAAATAATGTATTTTTCTAAAAACCGGTGATCCAAAGTGCCCAGGGCTCCAGGGAGACCCAGCATGTGTGCAGCCACTCAACCTAACATCGAGGTGGAGAAATAAGTAGGTCAAAAATACCTGCTTCCAGCTGATTTGTTTTTTGCCTTGTTTCATATAAGACCTATGTGAGAGAGATAAATGCAGTATTGAATTATTCTGGAAAGATTTCTGTATAGATGGGTCCTAAGCTGGGGACTGACTGCCTGTCAAGGTTGGATCGGTGCCGGGGAAGCCATCCCAAGTAGAATGTGTCATAAGGTCAAAGCAGCAGGAGGATTTTTTGGTTTGTGTCTTTGAATATGTGAGTATGCTTATACTGTATTTTGTGTGTATGTTTTAATTTACATAAATAACTGTGATACTCATAATATTTCTTCACTTAGCAATGTGTTGGGCAACCCTCCATGTTGTATGAAAATGTAGCAAGTTGCTTCTAACTGCTACATAGTGTCCCACATTACACATCCACTGCATATTTCTTAACCATTTCATTGTAAAGCAACTTAAAGCTTGCTTAATTCTCTATACAACCACACACACAGATACACAGGAAAGTGAAACCGAATTTTGAAAGTAGGTTTTTTTATGGACATGACTAAAATGTCCTCTGATCTACTCAAATTGGATTGTGTACACTTGGGACATAGGTATACACAATTCCAGGGGGGAAAAAACCTGCTACAAATTGCACTGTATGTTAACTAAATAAAATTTAAATTAAAAAACTATTATACTTGTTGGTATATTCACCAAGAGTACAACAGACTTTTGTATAAAAATGCAACATATACTATGACCCAGTTGGGTTTCAGCCAGCAAGGCAGGGTGGTTTAGCTTTAGAAAACATTTCAAAATAAAGGAGAGAAATCCTATCACCACCTCGAGCATCAGAAAACCTTTGGCAATAATTCAACTCCCACTAATTCAACTTCCATTGAACGCTCAGCAAACCATTTTCCAGAAGATCGCTTCCTTGTTTGTTCAAGTGTCCATGACGTACAATGCCGTATTAAGTTCCCATGTACAATAAGAGTGCTTCAGCAACTACACCTATTATGCAGTGCTCCTCACGATCAGTATAGTTAACTATTTGTCACCGTGCAAAGTTACTGCCACATTATTGTGAGTCCCTATGATGTACTCTGCACGTTTGTGACTTGTTCATTTTATAACTGGAAGTTTGCATTTCGCAGGCCCAGTCATCTATTTCATCCACCCACCACCACCACGCACTTCCTCCCTTCTGGCAAGCACCAGTCTTTCCTCTGTATTTATAATTTTGTTTCTTTTGTTTGTTCACCTGTTTGTTTTTTAGATTCCATATAGATGTGCAAATGCCTGGTATTTGTCTTTGTCTGACTTACTTCATTTAGCTTAATACTCCAGGTTTATCCATGTTGTCATGATGGGCAAGATCTCATTCTTTTCTATAGACAAATAATCTTCCCTTGTGTGAATGTGTACCACATCATCTTTATTCATCTATCGTTGGATGCTTTCGTTGCTCCCATATTTTGGCTATTGTAAATAATGCTACGGTAAACACAGAGACACATATCTTTTTGAATTAGTGTTTTTATTTTCATTTTCTTTAAGTTCTGCTACCCAATAATAGAATTACTGGATCATGTGATATTTTTAGTTTTAATTTTTGAGGAATCTCCACACTGTGGCTGCACCAATTTATATTCCCACCAACAGTGCATGAGGCTTCCCTTTTCTCCACATCCTCTCCAACATTATTTCTTGTTGATACGAGCAATTCTGACAGTGCAAGGTGAATCTCATTGTGGTTTTGATATGCATTTTCCTAAGGATAAGTGATGTTGAGCATCTTTTCATATGTCTTTTGGGCATCTGTATGTCTTCTTTGGGGGGAAAATGTCATTGAGGTCCTCTGCCCATTTTTAATAAGATTATTGGAGGGGGTTGGTGTTGTAAAAGATCTTCATATGCCTTGTATATTAACTCCTTATTAGATATATCATTTGCAGATGTCTTCTCACATCCAATAGGCTGACACTTTTGTTGATGGTTTCTTTCAATGTGAAAAAGTTCTGCATTTTGGTGTAGTTCCAATACCTTAGTTTTGCTTTTGTTTCCCATGCTTGGAAGACATATTTAGAAAAATGTTGCTAAGGCCAATGTTCAAGAGATTAATACCTATGTTTTCTGTCTTATGGGTTTAGGTGTGTTTTTAACCTATTTGGACTTTATTTTTGCATATGATGTAGGAAAGTGGTCCAGGGTCATTCTTTTGCTTGTAGCTGTCCAGTTATTGAAGAGGTGTCTTTTTCACATTGTAAATTCTCACCTCCTTAGTCATAGATTAACTGGGTTTATTTTGGGGCATTCTGTTCCATTGACCTATGTATCTATTTTTTTGTCAGTATCATGCTCTTTTGATTACTATATCATTGTAGTATTGCTTGAATCTGGGATCATGATACCTCAAGTTTTGTTGTTCTTTCTCAAGATTGCTTTGGCTACTCAGTGTCTTCTGTGGTTCCACAAAAATTCTACCATTATTTGTTCTAGTTCTGTGAAGAGTACTATTGGTGTTTTGATAGGATTTGCCATGAATCTGTAAAATGCTTTGTGTAGTATGTACATCTAAATGTTAAGTTTCCAATCTAGTATATGAAAATGCAACAGATTTCTGTATATAATTTAACCTCAGACCAATGCACATCCAAATGGTCCTACAGACAGAATTTAGGAAGTCTGCAAACTTGAATGGGGAAAAATTACACCTTTATGTTCACTAGCTTCTAAATGAAGTTTTGTAACCTCTTCAATTTTAAATAGTGACAACAAATCACAGTAGCATTGACAGTACCTGTGACCCAATCACCAACTGAAATCACAGATATTTTCATATCACAGTTCAGTTATTACAGATTCTGGAAATATCACTCACACTTAACATCATTTTAAAATCACTGTAAAATAGGGGCACCTGGGTGGCTCAGTTGGTTAAGCTTCCCACTTTGGCTCAGGTCGTGATCTCATGGTGTGTGGGTTCAAGCCCCACGTCAGGCTCTGTGCTATCTCTGTCTCTCTGCTCCTCCCCTGCTTGCATTCTGTCTCTCTCTCTCAAAAAATAAATAGACATTAAAAAATATAAAAATTATTATAAAATATTAGATTCAGCTGCTAAATATTAATTTGTTAATAAAGACTTGCTATATAACTATATATACTTTGAGTTGGTATGTGTATATCAACTTAAAATGTTGATAACTGTACTTCAGCATAATTAGTTTTTGTTATGATCCTATTAATTTTATGTATTTAGAAACATTACCTGCAGAAGAGATTCAGGGGCATCACCAGACTGCCAAAAGAGCCCATATTACAAAGTAATTTTAAGAACGCTTGTTTAGGACATTGTCATCCCCATGGTCAAAGCCAGGCTGCCGCCCTACTTAGTTTGGATCAAGAAGGAAGAGAAAAGAGGGCATGGAGGGGTTCTATTATGACCTTGAAGGAAAGGCCAGGACATGGACACATCACCTTAGTCTATCTTCCACTTCAGAGAACTCAGTCCCATGGCCACACACAAATACAACGGAGGCTGAGAAATACTGTGTTTATCAGGTGTTGGGGAGTAAAAAGTTTTGTTCAACCTCTTTAGGCTGTTGGCTTAGTCTGAAAATTAAA
>NC_043710.1:105115922-105135405 GCF_006229205.1 Suricata suricatta | reverse complement strand
ACGAATTTGCTTTTTGTACCCACGGGTTGTACATATTTTCTCTTCAGAGACACCTACTGTCTTCTTGTTTGTCTCATTTTGTGTCCTGAGAAGTTGGCTTGACAACTCTCACGCTGAGGGGCCCACAGATGTGGGTGGATAGAGATGTGGGTCGCCCCCCACTTCCAGCGAGATATGGCCAAACAGTGATGTGGGCTGTACTTCATAGGCTGGTAGGTTCCCACCAACTGTGGCAGCTCTCACGGGAACTGACTATCTTTTGGTGCTGGGAGAGTGGTATATTTTGCACCCTCTTTGGGGAGACTTTTTGTGTCGATCAAGCTGTTTAGCACTGCCAGGAGTACTTACTGCTGTCATGGCTGAAACCGAGCAAGACAGTCAAAAGGATTTCTCTTAAGGAGCTTTGTAGTCAAAAGTTGGCCAAACTGGCGGTGAATAGGGCCCTGATAGGAACTTTTTTAAAGGCCTTCTCCCCTCAGCTAAGATGAAACTATGACCCCAGAGGGTGAGAAAAATATTCTGAACTCTTTGTGGAAGGGCTTATGAAAACATTCCCCAGACAAACAGCCCTAAATCTAGAACATAGCAATCTTTTGATTTCCATCTTATCATTCAGGTTGCAACCCAGTTCTTTGAGGAATTAAAAATAACTGTCCTAAAAACTGAGGACAACTTGTACAACTTGTCTGACAAACTGAGTCTTTACAAGAACAAAAAAAGCCCACCTATCCTTTTTACCGCTTTCCAAACCTCTCTCCTATTTACCTCAAAAGGCTTGTAGGTATTGTAAAAGGTCTGGTCTTAGGAAACAAAAGTCCTTCTTGGAGGGACTTTCACTCTTTTTTGTGTGCCTTTGAGATATAAATATTCTACCCTGCTTTTTCTCAGAAATGAGGGCCAACTCTTTGAAATGCAGACTTCAGAGAAGTAATTTTTATCAGAAGGAAAAAAAGGAAAGGAAAGGCTATTTGGAAACGAAGCAAATAAGAATCTTAAAAATCTTCAACACAAATAGTGAAAAGTTTAAGCCATTTGAGTAATTAATCTGAACTATTCCATCTGCCAGAAACATTTAGATCCAACTGGCTTTTTTTTTTAAATAGTGAACTTTCCATGATCATACCTGTCTCCTAGCTAAAATTTAAAACAAAAGCTATAAGATCATTGTTTGTATCTCTATGTTTAGGTGTGTATGTTAAATACACATATGTATGTTATATAGACATGTGACTTTTTTTTTAAACCTCTGGATGGTATTGTCAAAATTAATTTGTTAAGAACTCTATTTGATTGGCTTAAATTAAATATGCTCTCAGGAACATAGAAACTACCCAAATGTTTTTCAAGTTCATGTGATCCAGGATAATCTTCAATAAATAAGGGCTACTTTAAGTTTGTTGGTTTAATTAAAATAGGTGTGTCTCTGGAGTTATCAGCACTAAATACAAATGCAGACATACAACTTCTGTTTCGGTTTACTCATTAAATTACCTCATGATATCTCTGTTACAGAATTTATCAGCAAGAAAAATAACTTAAGATGATGATTAGCTGTTTAATCTCTCACGAATCTTACAGAAATGTGAGCATACTTGTTAAGAATAGGTGTAAGGTAAAAAATGTTATGTGAACTTTTCAACAATAATGATGTCTTATGGTATGTCTACCTTAAGATAGTTTCCAAATCTTTTTAGTAACTTGAAAATTTTAAGTTATATGGAGGTAAGTTAAATGATAGTCATACATAACTAGATCGTTTCCAAATACAAGATATTAAAACATCACTGAACGTAGGCTTATCCACTTTGGCTTCCTTTTACAGAAGATCTAAAGATATTTGGGTCTGTTAGTAGACATTTTTGCACCACATTAAAAAATGTAGTATGAGGAAGAATTCATTTCTAGAAATTACAAAATGCATTTTTAAATTTACCAGTCCACAGAATTTGGTGTAATAGTCCAAATTTACTTATTTATTAAATTTAACTAGGAATTAAGAATTCTAAGGGTTAAGATTGCTAATCAATATATGTAACTAAAACTACTTAGAAATAATAAGGGTGTGGGGTGCTTGGGTGTCAGTTAAGTGTCTGACTTCAGCTCAGGTCAGGATCTCACCAATTTTGGATTCAAGCCCTACATGGGGCTCTGCGCTGACTCTGTAAAACCTGCTTTGGATCCGCGTGCATGGGCGTGTGCTCTCAGATAAATAAAACATTTTTTAAAAAATAAATAATATGGGTCAAAGGAAACAACTGTGTATGAAAAATAGGTAAAGCAAGTAAAATTACTGATTGTTCCAGAATTATAAAAAGGAAAAAGTTGTGTACGTTTTGTGGAAAAATAATCTTGGGAAAGGAGTGTTATGTGTGGTCAAGCTGGCTAAGATTAGAATGGATTTAAAGGGTTTTTTTAAATTATTTTTCAACATTTATTTATTTTTGAGAGCCAGAGAAAGCCTGAGCATGAGCAGGGGAGGTAGGAGGGAGAGGGAGAGGGAGAGGGAGAGGGAGATACAGAATCGGAAGCAGGACGCAGAGCTTGAACCCATGAACTGCTAGATCATGACCTGAACTGAAGTCTGACGCTGAACCAACTGAACCACTCAAGTGCCCTTCAAGTTTTCTCTGAGTTTTAGTATCAAAATATGCTAGGGCAAAATTATAATTTGTTTTATTCTCTGTTAATAGCACAAAGTTTTCTTGGCCTATTGGTCTAATCTAGATGAAATAGTGTGAACAGTTTTGTGTGGTTTTTTAAACCTTTTGGGTAATCTACTTGGAAGGCAATGATTTTTGGTCTTACCAAAATAATTTACTGTGCTTCATGTTGTTTTTATCAGGTCTTTGAGTACTTAAAAAACTCAGTCTTCACAATCTTTAAAGAGCTAACTTTTGTTCACAACTATGTAACCTTCTGTATCTGCCTTTAAAATTTATTTTCACATGAAATAAATAGATAACTAAGTATTATTTTATAATGGGCTTTGATCTTACTAGTCAAATGTTCTAACCTTTTGACATTTTGACAGCCTTCCCAAATCAAATTCTAAATGCAGTCTTTTTGACCTCAGAGTAACTTTGGGATTTCCCAGAGAGTCCCTGGACAATCTCAAAAGATTTGTATTTCACCTTATAAAAGAGATGTTAAACTATTTAGGTTTATTGGGTATGTGAAATTACATGAGAAGCATGTCAAACAAGTGGTGATAAATGCTTTCGGTTATATTTATATGGATGCATGTTACTAATACAATAGTTCGAAAAATTGTGTGAAATTCAAAAACTCTGATATGCCTTAGTATAATGTTATCAATCGTAATTCCAAGTATTACCTTAAAATATTGTATGTCACAGAAATAACCACATTTCCTTGTCAACCTCATTATAATGAACTCTTATCAGGTCTTTCACCATAGACATTTTTAAGTTTGTCATTTACAAGCAGTTTTTGCTTTATGCTGAATCTTTTGCAAAAGTGAGATTCATGGAAAAGACCCTCCCAAGTAGTCCTGACCACTGACAGTGCTGCTAAATTACAACGTGTTAAACTTTGGGTGCATATTTCGTAGCTGAAGAATGTTCCTCCTGATATCTGGTCTTGTGCAAACGCTGGGGACCTCAAAACTCACACAGACTAGGAAGAGACGTAGCTGGCACTGCAGTAGACTGCCTCCTCCCATGAAGTGATCAAGACGTTTCTTTACATTCCTCCTTCACTCTCTAACCACGCTTTTCCAAATTCTAACACCATGAAGATCTCATGATTCTTCTGCCCACATTTAACACCTCTCAGGCCATTGCAAGGGGATGGGGAAGTTAATCCCCAAACAACTGTTGGATTTGCTGCCATGCTGTTGATCCTGTAGTTCTGCCTCTCACACATATCTCCCTGATTTTCATAAACTGAGAGTTTTTCTGGAACAAACCCAGCCCTCTCTCCACCATGTTAGGTCCCCTAAACCTTAAGATCCATTTTCCTCTCACTGGTTAACAACCCCAAGCAAAGAGAAACTTGGATCAAGGCTCTGTACAAAAAGACATAAGGATGACCAGAATAAAACCATCCACATTGTCTACATCCCCTAAAGTTTTACTGGCCCCCATGACTGTCACCCTTTTAGTCCCAAGCCACAGATTCAAACAGGAATTACCAGGAGGCATTTGTAATTCAAAGCATGCTTGCTTTGGCAGGTCTGTATGCCCCTGGCTAGGAGTAAGTGCAAATGAGGCTATGATCCATTTTAATTCTTCAAGATACTGTCTTTGAACTCTCTGGCCAAAGTTGCTTTCAATTATCTTTGCATCGAGCAAGTTTTCGCTATGCCAACGCCACTTGAAGTATGTGGACTTATACTCCTAGGGTAAGGAAAGGAATAGGGGGTCTGGGAATTATGCCAACAAAAAGAAAAGCATATTTTGGAGTGGCAGATATAATCCTCTTTATTCCCATCTTTGAAACTTTCAAGAATTTTCACAGTTCAGAAGATAAGTTGGCATATTGCTCCCTGTCTCATTGAATCCATCTCTTAGTCCTGAGAACGGATCATCTCAATAGTCCTGAGAATAGGTCAGTTCAGTTCAAGGGTTTTGTCTCATTAGAAAGTGGTGATGCAAGTGGCCCCAAAGTTCAGCCTGTATGGTACCAGCAGTTAGTATCTTAAAAAAGGCATTTCTATGAAAATGAAAGAAAAACAGTGCTTAATGGTTGGAGCAGACTATGAATCTCCTCTGAGTACTGAGGGAAGCCAGTCAGTAAGATTTCTAGCTGTTGGGCTGAAAGCCTCTTCAGATGAAATGAGGGCAGGCAATGGCATTGGAGAGACTTTCCTGGTTGGCAGTTTGAAGGTCTCCAGTGATCTCAATGTCTCACACAGCAAAATTCCCCATACATGAACTGCTCTGGGGATTTCTCTGAAGTTAATATAAAGTTGTCCTTTTCAGTTTGCAGGGTAAAAAGCAGCCTTTTTTCTTAGTGACTTCAAGTCAGATGGGTGGGGAAAAATGGAAATATGGGTTTGGAGAGATGTCGCCAGATATTTGAGGAAGCTAGAGGAGTTTAGGATCCAGTCCAGCTTATGGATAGATAACAATATCTTCAAAACAATGAATAGGTCTAGACTCTAATATCCACAAAGGTGCACTATAGTTTCTCGCTGAAACATAAGTTTTTTTTTCTATAGTCACCCCTATTTTTATCAGAGATAATCTAAGACTAATTCATTTGAAAAATCATTCCAGGCTCATTACACTTGTCCTGATTATCTATGAAAGTACAGCAAAAATAGTGATTAACATATAGACTCTTTTAAAGTTTACCTTTCTTGAACTTTTTATAAGGAATCTCAGATTGGACTTCTAAAAGCCTCTTAAGGCTAGGAATCCAAGTCAAGGACTTGCCATTAGACTTTAATGACTATAATGCCTATATATTTGGGCTGATTCTTCTCAAGGTGCCCAAAATATCCCGAGGTACCTGAGGCTATCAGGAAGTGACCTTCCTTACTCACCTGGTAAGGACTTAAGGGAACAAGTAAGCAAGGAAACAGGCCAATTTTCTAAGGGGAACTTATTGGCTCCATAAAGTCAATCAATTGTAGTTCCTTAAAACTGGTCATATATGATTCTAAGAACATCATTCTCAAAGATGTCATTTAAGTCAAAGACTTGGTAATACAACCAGTGTTTCCAAGAGTGTCCTGCTGCTAGAAAAGCATTTTTATTGAACTTCCACAAATAACTCCATTGCCACAAAATGAGAACAGTCTCTAAGAGTTTCTGAATTCTGGGGGAAACAGGAAGGAAAAGCAATCATTTCGCATTTGTTCTCCAAGGTATAATTTACCAATTTACTGTAAATCACAGAAAGCTTAAGAGAAAAAAGAAAAAGAGTTTTTTATATCTGGAAAAGCAAAGCTTGGAAAACAAATATTTCAAGGAAAAAGTCATGATTACAATTATCCTTATCCGTATATTCACTTCCATGTAATTAATTCATGTGGATCTTGAACTTTTTTGTTAGGAGTTGTGTAAAACAATCAATTTCAACGTTAGAGTTCTGTCCTTTCTTGTCCAGTTCAGTTGTATGATTGGAAAGATGTCAGAATACTGTACGTGTTAGAGTCCTTTCCATGAATCTCCCAGAAAGAATATCAGAGTAAAACAACAACTGTCGTTAATGCCAAAAGAAAAACAAAAGCAGACCTGGCTCACACCCCACAAGACCGTCAGCTGATCTTTCAGCAGAAGCTTTGCCGGCCAGAAGGCATTGGCAGGACATCAAAGGGCTGACAGGGAAAAACCTATAACTGAGACTACTCTGCCCAGGAAGAATATCACACAGAATTGAAGAAGAAAGCTTTTCCCAAACAGAAGTTAAAGGAGTTCATTACCACTAAGCCAGACTTAAAAGAAATATTAAGGAGCTTTTTTAAGGAAAAAAAAATTACAAGTAAGAAAATTGTTTTTAAAACTTTTATTAATAAAAGCAAACATACACTAAAGATACTAGATCAGTCATTTGTAAAGCAGGTATGAAGGTGAAGAGGCAAAAGTAAAGTTAATTATATCAAAAAATCAGAGAAGAGGACTCAATAAAAAGATATAAAATATGACAACATACAAATAAAACATGGAAGGGAAGTTAAAATGTAGTTCTTTTACAATGTTCTAATTTAAGTGACCATCAACAAATATACTGGAATATATGTAAAATGTTATATACAAACCTCACAGTAACCGCAAACCAAATCTTATAAAAGATGTACACAAATGATAATAGTAAAGAAAAATGAATCCAAGCATGACACTAACTAAAGTCATCTATCACAAAGAAACAGAGCAAAACAAACAGAAAAACTGCAAAAGCAACCTTAAAATACCAAAATGGCAGTAAGTGCATGCCTATCATTAATTACTTTAAATGTCTCTCAAAAGACATAGAGTGGCCAAATGGATTAAAGCAAAATCCATCTATATGCTGTCTAAGAGACTCACTTCAGACTTAAAGATACTTACAGACCAAAAATGAAGGGATGGAAAAAGATATTTCATCCAAATGGAAGTAAAATTTTAAAAATTCCAGGGTAGCAATCCTTATAACAGATAACACATACTTTATAAGAAAGACTGTAGCGAGAAATAGCAGCCCTACATAACAATCAAGGGATTAATCCAACATGGGGATTTAATAATTATAAATATTTTTGCATCCAACACAGGATCACCTACACACATAAAGCAAATATTAACAGGCATAAAGAGGAGAGAAATTGACATTAATACAATAATAGTAAGAAACTTTAACACCACCCTACATCAATGAAAAAATTTATACACATAGAAAACCAATAAAGAAACAGTGGCTTTGAACAACATATTTAACCAGATGAACTAAACAGATACACACACACACACACACACACACACACACACACACACCCTTTCAGTCAAAAATATCAAAATACACAATCTTTTCAAGTACACATGAAACATTCTCCAAGACAAATCATATGATAGGTGACAACACAGATCTTGATAAATTTAAGAAGATTGAAATGATACTATATCTTTTCTGAACACAATGTATGAAACTAGAAATCAATTACAAGAAAAAAAACTATAAAAAACACAAACACATGGAGGCTAAATGACATGCTACTTAAACAATCAATGAGTTAATGAAGAAATCAAAGAGGAAAAATACATGAAGACAAATGAAAATAGTCCAAAATCTTTGAGATGCAGCAAAAGCATTTCTAAGCAGGAAGTTTATAGTGATACAGGCCTATCTCAAGAAACAAAAAAAAAAAATCTCAATCTAATTTTATACTCAAGAGAACTAGAAAAATAATATATGAACCCAAAATTATTAAATGGAAGAAAATAATAAAGATCAAATCAGAAATGAATGAAATAGAGACTTAAAGATATAGGAAGAATGAAGCCAAGAACTTCTTTGAAAAGAGAAATAAAATTGATGAACAGTTAGCCAGACTCATCAATAAAAACAGAACTCAAATATAATGAGAAATGAAAAGGAAAATTAACACCTGACATCACATAAATACAAAGGATTACAGGAGATTATTATGAAAAACTATATGCTAACATGTTGGACAACCTAGAAGCACTGGATAAATTTTTAGAGAAATACAATCTTCCAAAACTGAATAAGGAAGAAATAGAAAATTTGAACATACCAGTTACTAGTAACAAAATTGAATCAGTAATCAAAAAACTCCTAACAAACAAACAAAAGCAAGATCAAATGGATTCACAGGTAATTTTACCAAACATTTAAAGAAGAGTTAACACTTTTTTTTCACATTTCAAAAGAATAGAAGAGGAAAGAATAGTTTCAAATTCATTTTATGAGGCTACCATTACCTTGCTATGAAAACTAAAGACACTATAAAAAAAATACAGGCTAATATCCCTAGTAAATATAGATACAAAAATGCTCAACAAAATATTAGCAAACTGAATTCAATAATACATTAAAAGAACCATTCACCACAATCAAGTGATATTTTAATCCAGGGATGCAAGGATGGTTCAATATCTACAAATCAAACAATGTGATTTATGACATCAATGAAATGCAGATGAAAGCATTTGACAAAATACATTCAATAATGATAAAAACTCTCACCAAAGTTGTTTTAGAGAGAACACACCTTAAGATAATAAAAGCTATATATGAACCACCACCATACTCAATGGTAGCAAACTAATAGCTTTTCCTAAGATCAGAAACAATACAAGGATATCCACTATTACCACTTTTGATCAACATAGTCCTGGAAGTTCTAACCACAACAATCAGCTAAGAAAAATAAATAAAAGGCATCCAAACTGATAACAAGTTAAACTGTCACTATTTACAGATGACATGATATTCTATAGAGAAAATCCTTAAGAATTTACCAAAAACTATTAGAACTAATAAATGAATTCAGTAAATTTGCAGGACACAAAATTAATATATGGAAATCTGTGGCATTTCTATACAGTAATGTAGCAAAAATAAAGTATGCTAATCCAATTTACAATTACAACAAAAAGGATAAAATACAGAACCAGCACATATAATCCTAAAATTTGTTTGGAGCCACAAAAGTGCCTGAATTGCTAAAGCAGTCATGGGAAATAAAAACAAAGCTGAAGGTACCACAATCCCAGATTTCAAGATATACTACAAAGCTATATTATTCAAAACAGTATGGTACTGCCATAAACCATGGATGCATATATCAATGGAACAGAATAGTCTGGAAATAAACCTATGCTTATATTACCAATCTATAATAAAGGTGGGAAAATAAAAAGTAGAGAAATGACAGTCTTTTAAAAACTGGTGTTGGGAAAACGGAATATCTACCTGCAAAAAGTTGAAACTAGACCACTGTTTTATACCATACACAAAAATAAATACAGAGTGGATTTAACACCTAAATGTGAGACCTGAAACCATAGAATTTATTAATGGTAACATAGGCAGTAATCTCTTGAACATCAGCATTAGAAATCTTTTTCTAGATATGTCTCCTTAAGCAAATGAAACAAAACCAAAAACTTATTGGAACTAAACCAAAATACAAAGCTTTGGCACAATGAAGGAAACCATCAACAAAAAGAAGAGACAATCTACTGAATAGGAGAAGATACTTGCAAATAATATATCCAACAAAGGGGTAATTTCCAAAATATATAAAGAACTCACACTACCTAATATATATGATTTTTTAAATAGGCAGAGGCATTGAATAAACACCTTCCCAAAGACCTACAGATGGCCAGCAGACAGATGAAAAGATGCTCAACATTACTAATCATCAGGGCAATAAAAATCAAAACCACAATGAGATACTACATCATACCTGTCAGAATGCCTCGTATCAAAAAGACAGTAAGTATTGGTGAGAATGTGAAGATAAAGGATACTTCATGTACTTGTGGTAGGAATATAAGTTTGTATATCCACTACATAAAACAGAAGGATTTCTTCAAAAATTAAAAATAGAAATGCCGTATCTGATAATCCATTGCCGGGTGTTTACCTAAAGAAAACAAACACACTAATTGAAAAAGAGATATGTACCCCTATATTTTGGAGCATTATGAAAAATGCTATTGAAAATTAGCCAAGATATGGAAGCAACCCAAGTGTCCATTAATAACGAGGTGATGTGATATATATACATACCTACACACACATGCAGGAATATTACCTAGCCATTAAAAAGAATGAGATCTTGCCATTTGAGACAGCATGGATGGACTTAGAGGGTATTATAGTAAGCAAAATAAGTCAAAGACAAATACCATATGTTTGCACTTTTGTGGAATCTAACACACACACACACACACACACACACACACACACACACACACACACAGGAATATTAGAAAAAAGTATAAGGTCTTGCTATTTCCAAAAACTTGGATAAACCTACAGGATATTATGCTACATGAAATAAGCTACACAGAGAAAGACAAATATCCTATGTTATCACTTAATTGTGGAAATCTAAAGACAAATGAACCAATGAGCAAACCAGAAACAGAATTATAAATACAGAGAAAAAACTGGTGGTTACCAGTAAGGAGGGGTTTGAGGGATGAGCAAAATAGGTAAAGGGGATTAAGAAGTACAAATTTCAAGTTATAAGTCATAGGGATAAAAAGTACAGCACAGAGAATACACCCAATAATAATGTAACAAAATTGTATGGTTACAGATGATAAGTACACTTATTGAGGTGAGCATAGCATAATGCATATAATTGTCGAATCACCACGTTTTATACCTGAAACTAATATAACGTTGTATGTCATCTATACTTCAATTTTTAAAAATGGCCATGGTTAAAGATCTGATGAGAGTTTATATTAATGCAATTGATAGGGAATTTGGTTCTTTTGTCACATATAGTTTTAGATAATAACTAGAATTATATGTGATAATGTTATAGCAAGACCTATCAGATTTCTAGGAATTTTCTGTAACTTCTGGCATGCTGATACTAATATTCCATAGAAATCTAATCTAAAAAAGTTTAGTATCATTTCTTCTTTGATGATGCTTCCCATGTAATTTAACATATCAAAAAAAATCAGTGTAAAACTTTCTTTTTATTTTTTATAAAGCGAAATAACAAATATTTTGAGATTAAGGGATCCTTCTGAAAGTCCCAAAATTTCAGAAGCCAAGAATATAAAATGAATTTTAGCTTGAGAAGTTTGTCAAAATATCAAAAGGTTTTGGACAGTTGACTAAATAGGACCACGGATCGCCATGAAACAATACTTAGCTGCGTATTTAACCGAAGTAACATGTAATTTAAAAGCAGATATTGAAGGTGACATAGTTGTTTGCAAACTTAGCTCTTTTAATAGTGAGTAGACTTCGTTTGGGGTGTTTTGTTTGTTTGTTAAGTAATCAAAGGCCTGATAAAGACAACATGAAGTGTAGGAAGTTATTTGGGGAAGACACAAATTTTCTTTTTCAATAGATTAGTAAAAGGTACAGAGGGGCGTTCACAATCTCTTATCAAAAACAGACCAATAATTCAAGAAACCTTTGTCCTTTTAGCAGATGTAAGATAATTAAGTTTTAGTTTTACAGAAGTACACTATTGATATTAAATCTTTCTATTAAACACCTTATAGTAAAATTATTCAATTACACCCAGCTTGACTACACAAGGTAAGAATGCCTCTCTTCCCAACTTACGACATCCATTTATTATCATTTATTCTCCTCTTTCTCCTTCTGATACAACCAGTTATTCAACTTTTGAAGAACATTTTTTTCTCTTACAAAACACATCTCCATGCCTGATACATTTTCTCAGCTAAAATCACATCCTCCATTCCTTGCATACAGAGTTGTTTCTCTTATAAATTTTAGTTTTAATTATATATGTTAATTAGAATGCTTCACTTTCAGAAACCTTAATTTCTAGTGGAAACTAAGTAATTGTGCACTGTCTGTTAAATCAGCATTCTTTAGACTGGCAAATTTATGAATACATTTTATAATTTCTAGAAACATATGCTTCCTTATGGTATAACTTTTTAGTGTGGCACATGACATGTCTACTAACAGATCCAAATAACTTTAGTTCCTCTGTAATTAGAAGCCCAAAGTGGCACACATATGTTCAATAAATAATGTGTCTGTATTTTATGTTATTTAGAAATGATCTAGACTCTCAGCTAATTTTTATCATTTAACTTAGCAAAACTCTAAGAGTGTAAGTCATGAAAGACATTGGGGAAGTATTTAAGTAGGTATATCATACTGTTGAAAAGTTTATTTACATATTTTTATTTTACTTTTTATTTAATTCACTTGCTCTTTACAATTATGTTTAGATCACTCATGAAAATTTATAAAGCCATAAACATAAATTTTTCTTGCTGACAAATTTTGTAGCAGAGATAACATGAGCTTATTTGATTAGTAAACCAAGTTAGAATAAAATAAATTTGTATATCTGCATTATATGTAATACTGATAACTGAAGACATGCCTATTTCAATTAAGCCAACTAATATAAACTAGCTTTTTTACTGAAGACTATCTTAAATCATATGAATTTCAAAAGTACTTGGGTTAATTTCTTATTTCTGGGAGTTTTAGGAATACTTAATTTGTATAAGCACTTTTCGTTATGCCAGTTAGAGCTCTTTTACAAATTCATTTTGGCTATACCATCCAAAGTCAGATAAATATGTATACATAACACACATCCTACAGACAGATACAGAGACCTGATAGCTTTTGTTCTAAAATGTCAGCCATGGGTAGCATCTGGGTAACTTACGCATTAAGCATCTGACTTAGACTCGGGTCATGATCTCACAATCGAACAATGGATTCGAGCCCTGCTTCAGGTGAACAAGGGCCCCACTTTGCGTGAAACATGAGTTCTGAGTGAGCCTTCTTTCTCCTCTCCTCTCGCTCACTTGTGCCCTCTCTCAAAACAAAATTAGCCATGAGTCAGGTACAATAATGCAAAACTCACTAGTTTATAAACAACAGTCTGAATCCACATGCTATTTCTAACAGGTGGAAAACATTTACCTGGGCAGACGGTTACAGTGTGTTACTTACATTTGCGAAGAAGACTTAAGATTTGTATTCACCCTTGACAAGTAATCTCATGGAGGCTGTGAGCTAGACTTGGGGCAAAGGGACTTTTCTGGAAGTTTATATTTTAAAAAGCCTCTTCTTCCTTTATTTCCCCCTTGGTCTCAGGTGATTGCAGGCAGTGTGTTAGTTATCTCTTGCAATGTTTACGTGTCAAAGACATGGGAAGACTTGAAGGGACACAGAAAATATGTTTTATTCTACAGTATTTGGTGTATATTTGTCTATTATCAGAAATCCATGATAATTACTATTTAAAGTTGTCTTTCTTAAGTGTTGGAAAGTTCTGTTTCCAATGTCCTGACCTTTTAAAGTATTTAAAACATTTTCAGATTAATAAGGGAGGCGTGGGGTTGGCAAGCCCGGGAGAACATTGAATTGCTTCTAGAGCCGGTTATATAAAGAGCCGGTTATGTAAGGAGTCTGTTTGTAAGTTAAGGACAGTTATTTTTAATCCTCAAAGAATTGGATTGCAGCTTGGATGATACCAGAGAGCTGACCCACCCATATTCAAATAAATCTTTTTCCTCTTTGCTTCTTTATATCAGGGAAATTTCCAACTAAGTAATTAAAAGATTCCTATGTTCTAGATTTAGAGCGATGTGTCTTCAGAATGTTTTGAAAAATCCTTCTATAAAACTTTCAGAGCTTTTTTCTTCTATGAGTATGTAGTTTTGTTTTAGCTTATAAGAGAAGGCCTTGTAAAAGTGTTCTTATCACACTCTGAACATTAGCCTCTAATTTGGCCAATTTCTGACTCTACAGCTCCATAAAAAATTTTTTTCAAACCTTAAGACTCAACTAGGACAGGCAGAGATACTTCTGGCAGTGCTGAAGTGCTCCCCTCGCCTTTTCTTTTACGCCAAAGACATACCTCAATTGACTCAGCCTTCTATGACTTAACCACCGACTCAAGAGGCATTCCCTCAAAAGGGTACAAGAGATACAGATCTCCCAAGATCTAGAGCCATTCCCAACGGTAGCCAAAAGAAAGACTTCGTTCTCCTAAGAACTGGGAACGGTCAGTAAGATACTAACTGAAAATGACGTGCAACCCACATTTCTGAGCCCCCCAACCTGACAGTTCACACATACAGAACCAATAGCCTGAATGCCCCCGGCAGGCAGAAAGCCAACACAAAGTCTCAGAACATACAAGGCAAACAGGAAAATAACAGCTGTATCTGGGAGGGAAAGAATCAATAACTGTTGAGTACCCAAACCCAGATTTCAACCAGACTCACAATATAAAAGAATATATTCTCAGAAATGTTTGTCACCTGCTAATCTGAATTTGCAAAGGAAGGGACAACACAAAATTTTACCACCTTCTCTTGACTGGGCACTGCAGCTAGAGACCCAGATACGCTAATTCTTACCCTTTGCTGACTCCTGCCAGTTTTCCTGGATCCCATATGCCGGCTCCAGAGCAAGTGTGGAATCTCAGGAGAGCCCTTGATGGTCACCAAACTTCAGAGGAGGAAACATAATTTTCCCTCTACTCTTCTAAATTCTTGGCTGAGATCCCTCTATAATAAAAAGACGTTATCATAAAAAATTTATTACATATGAAGTTCCACAAAGATATGAGACTCAAATGGCAGCCAGACAATTGGGGTTTATGTCCCATCCCGAGCTAGGGAAAGGGATAAGGGTCTGGACCTTCAGAGTAGGGGGAAGGAAACTCACAGGAAGGTAAGCAAAGGAAATGTAAACAAAGTTTGCCTTCCATGCAGATAAATCTCTCAGATGAAAAAGTCATCTCTGGTAATAGCCCTTTTTTTATATATAGTTCTGCTAGTTTCTCCTCTATCTGTAGTTTCTCAAAATAATCAGCTGAAAATAATCTTTATGTAAAAGAGGGAAGAAGTGATGAGAATTTCAGGGAAAGGCTCAGGAGCGTGGAAGAGTAAGGTTTATTCAGAGACCAACAAGAACTTGGTATTTCTACTACTGAATAGTAATCCTATATAAATGTTTATTTCGTTGACTATCTTAGTACATTCCATGGTACCGGATGCTATTCATTAGGTACTAGTATTTAAAAATATTTTAAAAATAAACAGAATAAGCTTGAAGATATATAAAAAGGAAATTGAGAGTCTAAGATTCATAAGTGCAATTGGAATTGTCCTTTTTTTTTTAAGACCACTGAAGAATTCATAACCCACTAATTTCTTGGTCAGAAAAAAAAAATCAGACCAAACACTGCAATTCACACATTGCTGATTTCACTTAAAAGTGAGAAAACCTGGGTCAATTTCTAGAGTTGAGGGGGTGGAGGGGACTCCAAGTAGACCTTGACTCTAATCTTTTGTCCTGTTTAAATATGCTATCTGTACATTCTGAGAAAACCCAACTTCAGTGAATAAAAGTTGAAGTTGGTCTGAAAAGCAAGATAGGGTTTTAAAATGATTCATTAGATGAATGTGTTTGTCTGACACTGCGCTAGGCCCTAGGCATACAATAATGAGAAACACTATTCCAATTCATTAGTAATTGACAGTTTTGGTGATCAGAAAGTAAACTACTGCCATGTAATGTGTGACAGTTCTGTCGCCTTGTCTTCCGGCATTGATTCATTTTTGTTCCCACACTGATGTAGACCCAGAATTCAATACCTGTACACAGTCCCTCTAACCATGCTTCAGTAGCTTGGAAGAAGCCATAGTTCAGTCTTACAGAAGTAATTTGAGTTGCAACTGTGTACAGTGCCTTATTTAAAACGATTTCATCTTGGTGGGGAGCGGGGCGCCTGGGCGGCTAAGTCCGATAAATGTCCAACTCTTGACTTCAGCTCAGGTCATGATCTCACAGATCATGGGATTGAGCCCCAAGCCAGTCTCTGTGCTGACAGTGCAGACCCTGCTCGAAATTTCATCTCCCTCTCTCTGCCCCTTCCCTCCTCGCTCTCTCAAAATATTTTTTTGAAACACAAAAATTAAACAAACAACAACAATTTCATCTTGGGCTGCCCAAAAACTAACCAGATACAAGCTGACCCTTTGTTATCTAGCTTCTGTTTTGCATGTGCAGTCCTTGTTTAGGATCTGCAACAACCAGATTCAAACACTGAGCTTCTCTGAGGTCCACCAGAGGAATCCAGTCACACAAAAGCTTTTCACACAATCTTGATTTCACTGAGAACTTGGTAAGGGACAGGTACGAAGGGCTTTACTTCCTGTATCCCAGTGTAGGCTAATTAAGATGCATGTGATCTGACTTCTGTTCTACGTGGCCACAACTGCCATAAACATACAGATAGAGCTTCACTCTCTCCCTTTCTCTCCCTTACTCCCTTTTCCTCTACCTCGTCTTCCCCTTTTCTTCTCTTTCCCTTCTCCAGTACCTAGTTTTGTCAGGTCATCTCTTCCTAATTGTGCAGAGCAATTCAATCCTGAAGGAGTTTCTACTTCCAAAATTCAGACTCGGTGCTCAGCAAACAGAAGTGACCCGCTCCACCTCCCCATTGAGTTAACATGACCAACTTTCTTTAGCGGCATTTTATATATAACGTTTTGTAACATGAGCATATTCTGATACGCCCATCAGCTATCCTGTCTTCCCCAAAAGAGAAGCTGATGAATTAATTTTCCCGCTGCTTCTTGTAATTGTGGTAAGTGCTAGAACTGAGAAAATAGAGTGGAGCGAGAGTATGTAGGAGGGCTAGCTGACTCCCGTTTCAGAATAATGAAAGGAGGAAGCAATAATCCTCACTGAAAACTTGGATGGGGAGCCAAGAGGTGGGGGTATGAGTTGTAGGTTAAGAGAATTAAGAAGAAAGTGGTTCACAAAGGAGGAACAAAGTCTCAGGTGAATCACACATTAAAAAAAGAAACAATGAGTGAGTCCAGAGGTTCACTTTTTACATGATTTCTTCTCTTGTGTCACCCCTTCTAAGGCACTCATCAGGTCTTCAAATACAATGTTTTGGAAAATGCTGCTGATGTTAGCGTCTTTTTTTAGTAGTTGCCTGGATAGTTTTCACAGTTTCCCCAAACTCCACAAAGGTAGGATGAGGCTTCTCCGGTTTGACCTGAAGGTCCCTCTGTGTGACCTGTCTCAAGTCTGTTCCAGACATCTAGTCCTCCCTCCAACTCTGCTCTTCCTTCTCCCGTTCTCTGCTGTCCCCCTTTCCTTCTCCCCACCCATCCTCAATCCTTGCTAATCAGGGTCCTACATAGCCCTTGATAATGCCGATGAATCCAAGTGCATGTACCAAATCCAAGTTACTTTCTTTTCACCTACGATTTCTTTTTCCATGCAGAAATGATTTTCAAAGTAATCCAGTTGCCCTTCTTGTTTCCGGCTGTGGAATCATAGAAAAGTCTTTCTGACTCCGAGGTTATATAGGAATTTACCTGTTTTCTTATTTTTTTATACTTGCATCATCTCAATCTTTATATTTAAATATATGATCCACTTGGAATTTATCCTATTGAATGGTATGAGTTATTGGTCTCACTTTACCTTTTTCCATAAGGCTGTTCAGTTATCTGAATCTCCTTATTAAAAATTCCATCTTATACCTCCACTGATTTTGAATGCTGCCTCAAAGCATACTAAATTTGTATATATTATGTATATTTCTGATTTTCTATTCTGTTGCATTGTCTTATTCGCGAGTCAATACCGCCATACTTTAATTACAGAGATTTGATGGACAGGTTTTAAAATCTAGTGGGTCTAGCCCTCCCCTTACTCATCTCGTTGTTTTTTTTTTTTCATCTCCCATATATTTTCTGCTATTCCTATTTTCCTTTTAAATGAATTCTCTAATGATCTGTCCAACTCCAGGGGGGGAAACATTCTTCTTTTATTATAATTTCATGTATAAATTAACTTTGGAAGAAATAACATCTTTATAATGTTACATTTTTTCTATCCAAAAATGGGGTTTCATTTCCATTTGCTCAAGTCCAATTTTGTCTCCTTTAGTAGTAGTCTGTGAGTTTCCTCCAAAGGAGTCTTAAACATTCATGTTAAATTTGTACCTAAGTGCTTTACTGTGATTTTGGGACTTTCTATTGGACCATCTTATCCTGTCCACTTTGTCTTCTCTCTGGTTTTTGTCTGTATATAAAGACTATGAGGTTTTGTTTTGTTTTTAAAGGGTTTATTTTTAATAGCAGTTTTAGGTTCACGGGAAAATTGAGAGGCAGGTACGGAGTTTCCAACATGTCCCCTGCACCCATTCATCCACATCATTGTATCAACATCACTCACCAGAATGGCACACTTGTCACCAAATATAAACTTATATTCAGACATCCTAATCACCCAGAATCCATAGTTTACCTTAATGTTCCATTTTGATGGTGTAAGTTCTACAGATTTGGACAAATGTGTAATTAGATACAACATTCATTATAATATCACACAGAATATTTTCACCACCCCAAAACTCCTCTGTGCTCTGCCTATTCACCCCTCCCCTACTCCAGCAACTAGTGATCTTTTGTCTCCATAGCTCTGCCTTTCTCAGAACGTCATATAATTGGAACCACAGAGTGTGTTGCATTTTCAGATTGACTTCTTTCATTTGGTAGTATGCATGTAAGTGCCCTTCCTAAGATTTTTCATGTCTTGATAGGTCATTTCTTTTTAGTGCTGAATAATATTCCATTGGCTGGTTGTATGACCATTTATGTATCCATTCACCTAGTACAGGACATTTTGGTTGGTTCCAAGTTCTGGAAATTATTAAGCTGCTGTAAGTATTCCCATGTGGGGTCGTGTGTGTGTGTGTGTGTGTGTGGACTTGTTTTCAAAGGTTGTTGGTTTTCATACATTCATTTTATTAACTGCTATTTTATGAAATTCTTTTACTATTTATAGTCATTTTTCCATTGATATTTTGGAGTTATGATAAATAACCATTGCATCTGAAAATAAAAATCGCTTTAACTCTTCTAAGTTGAATGCTTCTAGTTTTTCTATTACATAAATGCATTAGCTATCTCTCCAATCCAGTGTTAAAAAGTAGTGGAATAGTAAATATTCTTCTCTTATTCCTGGTTTTGGTGGCAGCACTGCTAATGCTTTCCCATAACTAAGATGCTAGCCTTTGAGCTAAAGCATAGTCCTAACGTGCAAAGAAAATCCATCAATTTCTTTTTGTTGAGTGTTTCTAATGTGAATCAGTGCTGATTTTGTCAAAGACCTACTATGCATTTATGGAGATTAATTGCATAATTTTTCTCATTAGCTATATGAATATGATAGACTATATTAAAGGATTTGCTATAACTGATCCAAATTTACATTCCTGGAATAAAACTCTAGGTTATGATATTTTTTCTTTGTTTAAAAAATTATATTTTTT
>NC_043710.1:105104594-105115822 GCF_006229205.1 Suricata suricatta | reverse complement strand
GTGTGGTTTTGATTTGTGTTTCCCTGATGATGAGTGATGTTGAGCATCGTTTTATGTGTCTGTAGGCCATCTGGATGTCCTCTTTGGAGAAGTGTATGTTCATATCTTCTGCCCATTTCTTCACTGGATTATTTGTTTTGTGATCTTGTCAGGTCAGTTCAATGGTGATAAGCTTTCCAATTCTGAATGATAATTTTGCTAGTTAGAGTGTTTTTGTTTGGAGGTATTTTATCATTTGGAATATACTAAGTCACTCTAGGTTGGGCTGCAACATTTCTGCTGAAGAATCAGCAGATACCCTTCTGGGGGCTCTCTGTACATAACTAGGTTTTTTTCTTGCTCTTTTTAAGATCTCCCTTTGCCACTTCAGTTACTGCATGTCTTTGTGTGGACATCTTTGTATTCACTTGTTAAGTTTCCTGGCCCTTAATATCTCTGTTTTATTGCCCAGTTTAAGAAAGTTTTCAGCTATTTTTTCTTTCAAGTAAATTTTCTGCCCTTCTCTCCCCTCCAGAAATCCCTTAACCTATTTCCATTGTTTCCTTTTTGTTATTCAGCATGGGTGCTTTCCATTTCCTTCTTCCAGATCACTGATCCATTCTTCATCCTCTAATCTGTTGATTCCTTCTACTGTAGTTTTCATTTCATTCTATTTGACAGCTCTGATTGCCGGGGTTTTTATTTTCTATCTCTTTAGTAAATTTCTCACTTGAGTCCTAGAAGCATCTTTTTGACCATTATTTTGAATTCCTTCTCAGGTAGACTTCTGTTTACCTCTTTTTCTGAGGTTTTACCTTGATTGTTTATTTGAAGCAATTTCCTCTGTCTCTTGAATTTGTCTGCCTCTCTGTATTAGGTAGGTCAACTATATTTCTTGGTCTTGAAATTAACACCCTTATGTAGAAAATGTCTTAGGAGCCTCAGTAGTTTCTGGTCACTACGGGTGACTCCTTCATGTGCCCTCCTGTTGTAACTCAGCCATGACTGCTGGGCAGCATGCTTGTGGGCTGGATTAGCCTCCTAGTGGCTGGCTGATGGCTACTCCCTAATGGTTGCTGTCAGCGTGCCAGTAGGTGGGGTTAGTTCCCAGCATCACTGACTCCCTCCCCCACCACTAGGGCAGGAGTTATCATGAAGGGGCACCTGCACTGGTGGGACGATGTGTATCTGCACAAAAATACCAGGGTGGGGTGAGAACGGGCAGCAAGGTAGATGGAAAGTGCCTCAACTGGCTCCTGCAAGGCCAGGCTGAAGGAAGGCAAGAAAAATGGCACCTCTGCTCCTGCCAAAGAAAGGTCCTACAGATTTCTGCCCTCCAGCACATGTCCTAAAATTAGTCAGTGAATCTCCTTCACATAAAATCCAGGCTGCTGTTTGTAACTGCTGCTTCTTTGCAAGTGATATAGTTCACTTGTCCTTTAAGAGAGGAGTTTTACTTCCTACAGCCCCTCAGGACCTCAGAGTGAAGTCCTGATGATTTTGAAAGACAGACATTGTGGGTGCTCATCTTTTCAGTGAAAGTTTTCCAGGGCTGTGGGCCCCTAATGTGGGGCTTGATCCCCTTGCTCTTCAGGGAGTAACTACACCCGTGATATTTCTACTGCAGGTGGGTCACCACATCGGGAGTTTGGTTCACGACCACCTCCCTCACCCTGCTATTCTGGTCAAAGTGACCTCTTCTTTATATCTTTAGTTATGGAGCTCTCTTCTGTCAGGTCATTTTCATACATAGTTGGTGCCTCCGTGTGTCCCTGGGAGGAAATGAGCTCAGGATCCTCTAACTGCCATCTGCCAGACCAAAACACATTTATCTCCTAACCTCAATATGTTATAGAAGGCTTGATCAGTTGTGAGTGTTATAGGTCAGCTTATGGAATGTAATGGGTTAACTTGTTGCAAATCGCTTCCGCACCTTTTTCTATGGTTGCTAAGATCTGGCCAAGGACACGCCTACAGAAATCACTTAGTCACTGTCACCATCTCAAGATATCTAACTCTGGTCATTTTAAAGAGACAAACTTGAAAGGGTGGATTCCACCAAAGATGGCAATTATGTATTGCAATGTAATTGGCTAACGTTTGTAAATAAAATCATGCCTCGCTTCTGTTTGTAGCTTGGTGGTCTTTTCAACAGCACCCTGCAACATTTGGAGGTTCCACCGAGCCTTCCAAGACCACCCGAAATTTGGAGGCATCCTCTGGCTCGGCTTAAGTAAGGTATGCAAGGTGGCGCCAATTTTTGTGGGATTTTTGTTTTGTTCTCTGTTCTGCTGGCCAGATCTGTAGCTGGGAGGGAAGGCTGGATGGGGCTTACTTACCCCTGTGCCGGTGTTTGGAGGAGACTTCCCCATTCACCATCCGGGTCCTTCAGTCCTTTGGGTCTTCTGAGTGCCTGGGTTGGGCTTGATCACGCCAACCATTTGTTCTATGTTCTGTTAAATGTTTCATATTAATCTCTGGCATGACCCACTGTTTAATCTTCATCATGGGTCAGTCTTCGTCCAAGCTTTGTTCCTCCCTTGAATGCATGTGAAATAACTTCTCTGATTTCAAACAAAGAGGAAAGGACTATGGCTTCCACCTAAAGGCTTCCTGGCTGTGAACACACTGCTGGGTGGACTAGCCAACATTCTCTGGGGTTGACTGGCCCCCAGAGGGCACCTATGGTCTTTACCCTGTTTATGCCATCTGCAGGATTTGTCATGATGCTCATCCTGACCAGGAGCCACATGCTGTGACATGGGTCGACTTCCTAGAAAACCCACCTTCCTGGCTGAGAAAGTGCCAGAAACTGGCACCTCCCTTTCTACTCCCCTCCAGGCTCCAAACCCTTGTTTCCCATCACCCAGCCCACAACGAGGTTGGACCCAGTACTTCAGGAGATTCCCCAGGAGAAGGACTTATTATCTGATCCTCAGAGACGTCTTCCTTTTCCCTAGGCTCCACTAGCTCCCCTGGCACCAAAAGTCGCAGAAGACCCTTTGACTAGTCCCCCGCACACCTGGTCAGGAGGCCTCGGTGGAGGAGAACACCAGCCCTCTGAGGCCCCTGTTCCCATCTTCCCTCTCAGACCAGTTCTCGGTCCAGATGGGCAACCAACATGCCTGACACTTGTCTACCCTCCTTTCTCCACCACGGACCTCTACAACTGGAAAACTCAGGACCTGCCTTCCTCTGAGACACCCCTCCCCCAGGGCCTAATTGACTTATTAAGCTCTATTTTCACCCCTCGCTTATCACCAAATCTTTCAGGTTTTACTAACTTCCGAAGAAAGGGCCCGAGTGTTCCAGGAAGCAAGGAGGGCGGTCCTTGGCCCAGATGGAATGCCTACCACAGATTGCCAGAGAGTGGAGCACGTTTGCCCTTTGGCACCGCCCCAGTGGGACCCTAACACGGATCACGGTAGGCAACGTCTATTCCAGTATCACCAGATTCTGTTACAGGGGCTTCGAACAGCGGCAGGAAAGCCCACTGAGCTGCCAAAACTTTATGACACAACACAGTCCAAGGACCAGACGAGTTGCCTGTGGCCTTTTGAGAGAGGCTTCACCAGGCTCACCGCCTCTATTCTCCTATTGACCCCGAGACAATTGAGAACCGAAACACCATTAATATGGCTTTCGTCTCAGTCAGCCCCAAACATCCGTACAAAGCTCCAGAAGCTGGAAGGGTTTGAAGAAAAGGTAATTTCAGAGCAAGTAGAGATAGCCCAGTGGGTTTCCCAGAGCAGGGGCAGTCCTGCTGTTGTGCAAGGACAGGAAATAGGAAATCTGCTGGAAGCTGCCTAGGGGGGGCCGCAAGGGACTGGAAAAGCCTGGGCCCCATCAGAAAGGACCCCAGGCAAAACTAGGAAAGAATCAGTGTGCCTATTGCAAAGAACGACATTTGAAAGATAAAGGCACCAACAAAAAGCCTCCCTTCCTAGTTGCCCAAGAACCATGATGTAGCCAGGTTCCCCTCTTTCCCTGAATCCCCGGGAGCCTGTGCTTACCCTCAGCGTGGAAGGGAGAGAGACCAGGTTCCTGGTTGACACGGGGGCTACATATTCTGTCCTTAAAGAACGCTTGGGGCCTGTGATGAAAGAAAAGGTATATATTCAGGGAGCCACTGGGAGAACGCAAGGCTGCCCGCATCACTGACCTAGCTCAACGGACAGTTACTCGCTCCTTTGTGCTCACACCCGATTGCCCATATTCCCTTCCAGGGAGAGAGCTGCTGCTCGAGCTTAAGGCCCACATTTCCTTTGCAAGAAATTTTGTAGACTTGAACCTGTCGCCACCTGCCCTATATCAGAGGAATATCTATTCCTAGCAAAACCAGAGCAGAAAATCTCTCCATTAATGGAAAAATGGAAAGAGACAATTCCTACAGGTGGGCTGAAACTAACCCACCTGGTCTGGCCATTCAACAAACGCCACCCCGATCCGAGTGAGACAGCGTCGCATTAGCCAGCCAGCGAGGGAGGGCGTGCCAAACATATCAACCGCTTGTATGAAGCTGGGATCCTAATACCAGGCCATTCCCGCTGGAATACTCCCTTGCTTCCTGTCCCCAAACCTGGGACTTCAGAATATAGACCAGTACAAGACCTCAGAGAAGCTAACAAAAAAGGTGAGACCATGCATCCTACAGTCCCCAACCCTTATACACTCCTGAGTGAACTCTCACCAAATCACCGCCTTTACTCTGTCCTAGACTTAAAGGATGCATTCTTTGCTTTGCCAGTTGCAAAAATCAGCCTATATTTGCTTTTGAACAGACAGACCCAGATGGAACCTATGATGGACAGTTAACCTGGACTCGACTTCCCCAGGGGTTTAAGACCTCCCCACCCTGTTTGATGAGGCTCTTCAAAGGGATCTGGTGCCCTACCAGGAGAGCCACCCAGATGTGACCCTGTTACACTATATAGATGACGCTCCTAGCCGCACAAAGGCTATGGAGGACCTGCTAAGGGAGTTGGATATAAAGTGTCAGCAAAAAAGGCACAAATTTGCTGGGACTCTGGAATATACTTGGGCTACCAACTGCATGGAGGCAAGGGATCGCTGGGGTCAGAAAGAATCCAAGCTCTCCTAAACATTCCGGACCCCTCAACTAAAAGGCAGCCCAGGCAGTTCCGAGGAGCCACTGGGCATTGCCGCCCCTGGATACCCGGTTTCGCTGAAATGGCAAAACCCTTGTACTTTGCACTGGGGGCGAAGGAACGGGGATGGCCTGGGGAGGACGGAGAGCTAGGCCTTGTGAGCAAATCAAGAGTGCCCTTACCCCAGCCCCAGCCATAGCCTTGCCTGATGTTACCAAACCCTTCCAGCCTTTGTACAGGAGATGCGGGGGATTGCAAAGGGGCCCTTACTCAAACGTTGGGCCCCTGGAAACGACCTGTAGCCCACTTGTCCAAGCGGCTGGACTCCATTGCCACCGGGCGGCCCAGTTGCCTCAGAGCTGTTGCTGCCACTACCATGCTGATTAAAGAAGCTTCCAAACTAACGCTTGGGCAAGACCTTCAGCTCATAGGACCTCACGCAGTAGCATCCCTGCTGCGCTCCCCACCCGACCGATGGCTCTCCAACGCACGAATCGGCCAGTATCAGGTCCTGCTATCAGACCCTCCGCACATCACTTTCCCAAAGACAGACGCTTTCGATCCAGCCACTTGGCTACCTTATGACGACTCAGGGGCCCCACTCCATGACTGCTTAGACACTGTGAGTACTCTTACAGGACTGAGGGGGGACGTAAGGGACCAATCTCTGCCAAAGGTAGATTTCGAGCTGTTCACTGAGGCAGTGGTTCTGTCTAAGGTGGAATCAGATGGGCAGGGCAGCTGTAGCACGCAGGGCCAGGTCATCTGGGCCCAAAGGCAGGACTGATAGCTCCAGCCTGGGCCCACGTTCATGGAGCTCCATGTAAGGAAGAAGGACTGTCAACATCAGAGGGAAAGGAAATTAAAAATACAAAAGGAATCCTGGCCCTCCTGGAAGCCTTAGGGCTTCCTAAAAAGGTGGCTATTATACATTGCAAGAGTCACCAAAAGGCAGACTCACCCCAAGAGAAGGGAAACACCTTTGCTGATGCTATGGCAAAGGCCACAGCATAAAGAGATGTTCTCCCGATTAAAATTTTGCCTCTGTTGCCTCCATGCTTTCTCCCCACGGAGCCGTCTTACACGAAGGAACAACTACGCCTAATCAAAACCTTGAGGGCAAAAAGAGACGATCAGCATTGATATCACCTTGAGGACAGACGCATCTTCATGCCAGAACCTGTAGGATGGGCTCCAGCGAGTCCACATCCAGGAGCAACCAAGTTGTCTGAACTAGTCCAGAGACTCTTTTTGCGGTTTTATGAAGGTTTGGAATAAAAGCCTAGTAGACCGATGTAAAGCCTGTGCTCAGACTAACCCATCTCCCAAGTTTAATTTTTCAGGTCAGCGACTACACGGACAGGTGCCTGGAGAACTATGGGAACTTGACTTCTCTGAGCTGAAAAATGGACACTATGGTTATCATCCTCTCCTCGTGCTGGTGGACACTTTCTCTGCATGGGTAGAGGCTTTCCCCACTAGAACAGAGTCAGCCCAGAGAGTGGCTAAGAAATTACTTAGTGAGTTGCATCCCCGATTTGGCCTCCCTAATGCTCTGGGGTCAGATAATAGCCCGGCTTTCATAGCCCAGATAGCTAAAATGTTGGCCAAAAGCCTACAAATAGATTGGAAATTACATTGCACCTATCACCCCCAGAGTTCAGGCAGGTAGAAAGAATGAACAGAACTTTAAAGGAAATCTTGACCAATTAATTGCCGAAACTGGTGAGAACTGGGTAGACCTCCTTCCTTTTCCCTCCTCAGGGCACGTTGCGCCCCTGATGTTATTGTCTCTTTTGAAACACTTTTGGGAAGACCGCCACCCTTACTTCCAAAATTGGGAAACAAGCAATGGGCAGAAATCTCTAACCAACATCTTCTTAAGTCCTTGCAGGCCCCACAAAGTACACTTCCACCATTCATGATTGGATAAAGGAAAGCCGGAAAGAAACGCCCCCTGCAGTCGAATCTCCAGAAAAAGAACTCGGACCTGGAGATTGGGTCTGGGTGCAATGTCACTTCTCTCAGAACCTGGAGGCACGCTGAACTGGACCTTATCCAATCATCCTGTCTACTCCTTCCGCTGCGAAAGAACGCTGGCCAGAGCCACTGAATCCATCGCTCTCCGGCGCATCCGGACCACACTCCTCTACAAACGACCAAAACTCCTTTGAAGGTCCGGCTGGTGAAAGAATCTGCTGGCTCGTAAAGTTTCAGGTATTGCCCCATGGCTCCGCCACCCCTGAGTTCAGTAGGTCAACTCAGAAAAACCTCATCCTGACAAGGCGATCCAGATCCAGTCAACCAGTGAGAGAAACTATCCTTACTCTTTGCCATCAGATTGACAGACTTTGCTAACTTTATCCCTCCTTCACATATTGCAACCTCCTCTCTGCAAGGGTTACAGTATCTTTTTAACCCTCAGAGGCAAATTTCACTCCTGATAAATGTTGGCACGGTGGCTGAAGTGTTGGTGCTCATTCTGGACCTGGTTCCCTGTTTCTTACATATTAATCGATGCTTTCACAGGGTAAACGTTGAGCTAAAAACATGGGGGGGGGGGGTGCAGGAAGCCAGTTTCTGAACTCCTAAGTTGAGAAAATCTCCTTGTGAGGTAAGGTGGGTTTGCAAGGCCTCCCACCATCAGATAGCAGCGCATCTACACCCACAGGACCCCCACTCAATGTCTACTTGAGCACCGACCCCCCAAGACCCCTGACTGACTGATATCAGGAGCGACTTGCCTTCTTATGCTAAAAACATGTAAATAATTAGGCCTAAGTTGTTAAGACTGGACTTGTTCCACAAATGCATTAGTCTCCATTTGCTATCTCTGGAAATAGTTTTTTTTTCTTAAAAAAAAAAACCCATGTTTCACCAAAACACTGTTATTGAGGTTAAATTCTAGTTCTGATTGTTTTTAGATGTTTGTTTACCTATATTAGACAACCTGAGGTAACCTTCAAGACCGTTAAATCAGTAAGGATCTATAAAGCTTATGGCATTAGGTGGCCAATACATCCCAGTAGCCCAAATGCCACAATAAAGTTATTCAGAGGTTTGAATACTTTCAAACAGGAGTGGGGAATGTTGTAAGTTAACTTGTTGCAAACCGCTTCCCCACCCGCTTCTATGGTGGCTAAGATCCAGCCAAGGCCACGTCTACAGAAATCACTTAGACATGTAAGATATCTCAAGATGGTGACAGTGACTAACTCTGATTGGTCCTGTTAAAGGGACATAGAAACTTGAAGGGGGGGATTCCATAAAGATGGCGACTATGTATTGCACTGTAATTGTCTACCATGGAAGGCTATGGATGGTGATTGGTTAACTAAATGATGACGTGTTCTGTTCTGTCCCTATAATCTCACTGCCACCCTTGGTGGCCATGCTCTGCGCTTTCTCCTTACCATCAGGAGATCAGGTTTGGCCCGGCCGTAAGTAAAATCATGCCTCGCTTCTATGCGTAGCTTGGTGGTCTTTTCAACAGCACGCTGCAACAGTGGGTAAATATATTGAATCTAACATATATAGCTCAGAGAATACTTACGAATAATTAATTGATTCAGGTGCATTTACACTTCCTTTCCTTACACATCTCATAAGTTCTGTTAGTTCTACCTCAGTCTATTTTTTACCTATGTCTAATAGTTTTTTACTGCTAAAGAAGGGAGTGGAAGAAGCTGAGCTCACTCCCTCCTGCAGATATGACCAGGCTGTAACCACATCTAGTACAACTCGCTCTGAGTACAAGCTGAAGACCAGCAGAACCACTTTCCCACAGTTGAAGATATAAAGAAAAAAGCTACATCCAGAAAGGTAGGAGGGGCAGGGACGCGGTCCTCCCAAAACCTGCAGTGACCACAAGCAGGCGGGCTATCACAGATGTGGAAGTCCTCCCTGAAGAATGAGGGTGTTCAGTCCCTCCTCGGGCACCCTCAGTCATGGGGATCTGCACTGGATAGATGAGCCCCATATCAGGCTTTGAAAGTAAGGGGGCCTTTCACTCAGTAAGAGTGGAAGGCTGTAGGAAAGAGGGACACTCTCTTCTTAAAAAGCTCAGGTACAATTAGACCACAGAGGCTGGAAAGGTGCCCAAGCTATACACGTAGGATACTTACCGACTTGTTTTTGGACATGTGCCAGAGGGGCAGGCACTTTCTCCAGGTACAGAAATGCTAGGAGGTACCACTTTTCCTGCATCTCTTCAGCCTGGCTGGCCTGACACAGGTGGGTGCCAGGTTGTCACTCTGCATTTGTCCTGCGGACTCACCACTGCAGATGTCCCTGCAAAGAGACTATTGCCCTGTCACGCCTTGTGGGCAGCCCTGCTCACCACCAAACCTGTGGCAATTTATAGACTGGAGTTTCACTCAGCTGTGCACCTAGGAGACAGCACTGGGGCATCTGGTTCTACTAGACAGTAAGGACTGAAGTAAAGGAAATGTCAAGATATCTTCTATATAGAGCCAGTAACTTTAAGACCAGGAGATGTAGCTGACCTAATACATACAAACAGACAGTTAGACAAAGTGAGGAAAAAGTTGAGTGTGTTCCAAATGAAAAAATACAACACAACACAACTTCAGAAAAAGAATTAACAATATGGAGGTAAGTGATCTACCTGATAAAGAGTTCAAAGCCATAGTCATGAAGATGGCCACCATACTTGAGAGAAGAGTGGATGAGCAGATTCAAACCTTCAACAAGGAAACAGAACATATAATCAACAAAGCTGAATAGTCCAATAACTGAAATGTAAAATATAGTAGAGGGAATCACCAGCAGATTATAGGATGCAGCACAGATCAGTGATCTAGGAGAAACCTCTAGGACAACATCAAGGATAATATAATTCACATTATTTGAGTTTCAAACAGAAACCTTAACTTAAAGAAATAACCATTGAAAACTTCCCTACGTTGGGGAATGAAACAGACATCAAGCTCCAGGATCCACAGACCTCTCCAACATGACCCCAAAAAGGTCCACATCAGGACAGATACTAATTAAGACAAAAATTTTAAAGAGCAAGAGAAAAGCAATTACTTACAAGAAAACCCATTTAAAGCTCTAAGCTGATCCTTGAGCAGAAACTGTCAGCCAGAATGGAGTGGTATGGTGTATTTGAAGGAGAAAAACCTACCACCAAGGTCATCATTCAGAATTTAAGGAGACATAAAGAAGTTTCCAGATGAACAAAAGTTAGAATGTATCACCACCAAACTGGCGTATTAGAGAGACTTCTTTGAAAGGAAAAAGGCCAATAGAGAAATCAAAAATTTACAAAGCTAGTACTATACAAAACTACTAACATTAATTTTATACACAAGAATTAATTGATACAAAAAATATGAAATATTTCATATTCATCAAAGGAGTAAGAATGTATTCCAATTTAAGCAACAGTCACCTTTACATGAACTGCTATAGACATAGGATGTCATATATGAACATCATGGTAACCAGAAACCAAACTATAAAAGAAACAGAATATTAGAATAAGTGCATACATATCATCTTAAATGCAAATGGACAGAATGGATTTCAAAAAGCGGGGGGGTGGGAGGGGTTGAGCGGCTCAGTGGGTTGAGGGACCAACTTCAGTTCAGGTCAGGATCTCGCGGTCCATGGATTTGAGCCCCGGGTCAGGCTCTGTGCTGATTGATAGCTCAGAGCCTTCTTCAGATTCTGTGTCTCTCTCTGCCCCTCCCTCTCAAAATAAAATAATGACAAAAGGGCAGGGGAATCCACCTGTGTGTTGTTTACAAGAGACCCACTTCAGACCCAAAGACATATACAAATTGAAAGTAAAGGAATCTACCAATGGAATAGAATTGAGAATCCAGAGCTGGGCCCACAAATGTACGATCAATTAATTTTTGACAAAGCAGGAAAGAGTATCCAATGGGAAAAAGACTGCCTCCTTAGCAGGTGGTGCTGGGAGAACTGGACCGTAACATGTAGAAGAATGAAACTAGACCAGTCTCTTACACCATACACAAAAATAAGATCTCTTAACTCAGTTAAGAGATTCACAAAATAGAAGGATGAAAAGATGGCACCATATACCTAAAACATGGCAGGGGTGGGTAGGAAGGAGTAACAAGAAGATGTGGTATATATTCACGATGGAGG
>NC_043710.1:105087703-105104494 GCF_006229205.1 Suricata suricatta | reverse complement strand
GGGTGTCATGCTGAGCGAAGTAAGCCAGGCAGAGAAGGACAGAAACCATATGTTTGCACTCATAGGTCTAGCAGGAAAACAAGAGAGACCTAATGGAGAACCAGGGGGAGCGGAGGAGGGAGAGAGAGTTGGGGAGAGAGAGGGATGCAGAACTTGAGAGACTATTGAATGCTGAGAATGAACTGAGGGTTGGGGGGGAGGGGGGAAGACAGGTGGTGGTGATGGTGGAGGGCACTTAAGGGGAAGAGCACTGGGTGTTGTATGGAAAACAATTTGACAATAAAATATTATGGGGGAAAAAAAAGTAAAGGAATCTATAAAGATATCCTATGCGAACAGAAGCAGGAGGGGGAAGCCAGTGTGGCCATACTTATATCAGGCATAATAAATTTTAAGAGGAAAACTATAGCAATTGTAAATATCTGTGCACTTATAGGTGCACCTGAATAAAGGGAGAAATTGGCAATAACACACTGATAGTAGGGAACTTCAACACCTCCACTTCCATCAATGGATCGATCATCCACACAAAATGTCAATAAGGAAAGAGTGGATTTAAATGATACATTAGACCAAATGAACTTAAAATATACACAGAACATTCCATCCACGAATAGCAGAAAACACATTCTTCTCATGTACATAAAACACTCTCCAGGATAGATCACATGTAGGAACACAAATTTTAATAAATTTTAAAAAAGATGGACCTTTTCCAAACAACAGTATAAAACTAGAAATCAATTACAAAAACACCAAGAGGTGGACACTAACAACTAATGGGTTAATGGAGAAAACAAGAAGGCAATAAAAAAAGATTAAAACACCACCAGGACACAAATAGAACTGGAAACAATGATGGCCAAAAATCGAGACACAACAAAAGCAGTTCCTAGAGGGACATTTATGGCAATAGAGATCTACATCAAAAACAACACTCAAAATTCATGAAAGGAAGTAACACTGAAATAAAGAGCTCATTATTTGAAAGGAGAAACTGGGGATCAAAAAGAATGAAATCTTACCATTTGCAGCAACGTGGATGGGATGAGAGAGTATTATCCTAAGCAAAATAAGTCAGGCAGAGAAAGACAAATATCATAAGGTTTCACTCATATGTGGAATTTAAGAAACAGATGAACGAAGGGAAGGAAAAATAAAAAGCAGAATACAATCCCACTTATAATTGCATTAAAAAGAATAAAAACCCTACGAATAAATATAACCAAGCTGGTGGAAGACCTAACCTTGAAAACTATAAGACACTGAGGAAAGTAACTGATGACACAAACATGCAAAGGTAAACCATGCTCATGGATTGGAAGAATATTGTTAATCTGCGATTTCTACCCAAAGCAATCTACAGGTTCCATCCGATCCTGATCAAAATACCAATTTTTTTTTCACAAAACTAGAACATACAATCCTAAAATACTCGTGGAACAACAAAAGTCCTCAAATTGCAAAAGCAATTTTGAAAAAGAACAAAACTAGAGGTCTCAGAATCCAAGATCTAAGAATATGCCACAAAGCTACAGTAGTCAGAAATATCAACAAATATATCAAAGGAACAGGGTGGAGAAATAAATCTATACATTTATGGCCAATTTATGACAAAAGAGGCAAGAACATACAAAGGAGAAAAAATAGTCTCTTCAATAAATGGTGTTGGGCAAACTGGACCACTTTCTTACACCATAAACTCAAAATGGATTAAAGACCTAAATGGAAGATCTGAACTCATAAAACACTTAAATAACAGGACATTAGCATTAGCAACATTTAATGGATATGTCTCCTCAGGTAAGGGAAACAGCAAAAATAAACTACTGCAACTATGTCAAACCAGAAAATTTTGCCCAGTGATGAAAACTATCAACAAAGTTAAAAGGCAACCTATTCGATGGGAGAAGATATTAGCAAATGATATATCCAACAAGGTGTTAATATTCAAAATATATAAAGAACTCGCACAGCTCAATACCAAAAGTAATAACCTAATTAAAGATGGACAGAGGCCTGAATAGTCATTTTTCAAATAAGTCATACACATGGCCATCAGACACATGAAAAGATGCTCAGCATCACTCATCAACAGGGAAGTGCAAATCAAAAGCACAATGAAATATCATCTTACACCTGTTAGAATGATACCCAGACAAGAAATAACAAGTGTTAGCAAAATGCACTATTGGTGGGAAAGTAAACGGGGTACATCCTGGAGGCAAAAACAATAGGGAGATTCACTGAAAGTTAAAAATAGAAATAAATACCTTGGGGCGCCTCAGCTCAGGTCATGATCTCACGATTCGTGGGTTCAGGTCTCACGTCCGGCTCACTGATCTCAGTGCAGAGTCTGCCTCAGATCCTCTGTCCTCTTCTCTCTCTCTGCCTCTCCCCCACTTGTTCTCACTCTCTCTCTCAAAATAAAAAAACTTGAAATACCATTCAGTAACTCCATTTCTGGCTATTTACCTGTAGAAAAAAGAACAAAACCTTAATTCAAAAAGACACATACACCCTTATGTTTACAAGAGCCAAAATATGAGAGCAACCTAAGTGTCTATCAGTTGAATGGATAAAGAAAATCTGATGTACATACAACATAGAAGATTACTCAGCCATGAAAAAGGAATGGAATCTTGCCAATTACATCAACATGGAAGACACTAGAGGATATTATGCTAAATGGATTAAGTAAGTCAAATATAGAAACACAAATACTGCCTGATTTCATTTATATGTGAAATCTAAAAAATAAATGAATTAACAAAGAAAACCAGAAATCGACTCCCAGAGAACAAACTGTTGGCTGCCTGAGGGGAGAACAGAGTAGGGATACGGGTAACACATAACGGGGATTAAGAAGTACAATCCTCCGGTTATAAATAAATCCTAGGAGGAAGAGTACAGCATAGGGAATCCAGCCAATAATCCCACAGTAATTTCGTACACACGGTCACACTGACTGTGGTAAACACTTTGTAATGTACACAAATAGCAAATCACTATGTCATATACCTGACAGTAATATAACATTGTGTATCAACTATACTTAAATTAAAAATAAATTTCAATTAAGATATTTGCATATCTTTCAAAATTATCAGTTTAATATTGATGACAATAGGTAAATAAACATTACAATTCATAAGTAAAACGACTTGGAGAGGTTCATTTCATTATAACACATACCTGGTAATGTCAGCTTTGGTCTGGTCTAAACCTACCCGTCCAATTCTATCCCTGGAACACCTCCATGAAGTCCTCATACCCTAAACTGTCACTGACCCCATTAAAGTCACCAACAGAGACTGGGAAAAGAATAAAGGGAATCAGAGAGAAACCAGACCCTCACCCACACGACCACCACCCTCCACCCTCAAGGTGCATGCTGACGCGGGGATCAGCTAGACATCCTACTGCAAGTGAGGGACCCCTGGGGATGCAGGAAGGAAACTGGTGGTGACTCCCTGAGGACTGGGGTCCAGGATGTCCTCCCCATCTCTAAAAGCAGGAACTGCAGGAAAGGTGGCAGACTTCACCGACAGCACCTACCCTGTCAGCTTCGCCCTATTCTGGGAAGGCCAGGGCTCGCTTGGTCATGCACCCCAGTGAAGGGGGATTCTGGAGAGAGAAGAACTGAGGCTATGCAGGGTTATGTTCAAAGGTCAGTTTGTTAATGGCACCACTCTTATCTTCACCGAGTTTGGCCTGACCCTAACCTCACGTGCTGAGCTTGTATAGCCAAGACCAAGAAGCCATCTACTGTGCGAGACCTCAGCACACACCCTGTGAGGTTCTGACTCACATGACCACCAGGAATTGGGAAATATCTCATCTTGCTGTCAAGGAATCGAGCCTTTTTTATGCATCAATATACTTGTAGGCACCCTGGGAAGTTCCACGGGCAGAGCTACATTCAATTAATATTGAACACAACCCTTCCAGATCTCTCTCCTACTTGATGTGGGGAATGTTTATGAGACCCCTTTTTAGGATTTCCACTCCCAAGGTTGGCATTCTGAAACGTTCAATAACAGCGGCCTGCCCAAAGAGGAACTCTATATTTCCCGTGCTTCCTCATGAAAACACACGTCCTTTATTGTAGACCTGGGTCTGGCAAAATGCGTTCAGTGTAAAGGTATTCTGATATGTGTTTAAAATGTCCTGCCAGGGGCGCCTGGCTTCGGCTCAGGTTGTGATGTCACGGCTGGTGGGTTCGAGCCCCGCATCAGGCTCTGTGCTGACAGCTCAGAGCCTGGAGCCTGCTTCGGATTCTGTGTCTCCCTCTCTCTCTGCCCCTCCCTTGCTCATGCTGTCTCTCAAAAATAAATTAAAAATATTAAAAAATAAAATAAATAAAATAAAATGTTATGCCAAAAAAGAATTCCTTGATAAAGTACGGAACATCCATGTACGTTCTTCCCCTGTATCGAATTGTGTAAATTCAACCTTTTAAATATCTTTTGCATTTATCCACTTCTCTACAAGCCTAGTGCTGCTGAGTCCAGATCATCCTCATCTCATCTAGATTACTTGTCACAGCTTCCCTCCCACCAACCCTACTATCTCTGATCCATTGTCTACACTGCCTCCTAAGTAATCTTTCCAAAAAGCCAACCCTATGGCCATCTCCACTTGATCTCAAGACCAGAAATTCCTCAGCACGTACACCTCTGGCTGAAGGAGTCCACACTCCCCAAGCTGCGATGAATGATTCTTTAAAGCCCCCAGTTAAACAGTCTCCCACCAACTGGGTTGAAAGCATGTTTCTCCTACCAACCATAGCTGCAACAGTGCCGTGTCTTTCTTCCCTTACTCACAAACAGATGCTCACTTCCTGGCCTGGTTCTCCATGAAGCTGGAAAATCTCGTCGCTTAGAATGAACTACCAGGGTCACTGCATGAGCCACTTTGCAAAGGGTAACTAGGTACCACCACAAATCCTTGAACTTGTGGTCCAAGCTCTGAGAAATCCTGTCAGTTCCAGACTCGTTTGCTCCTTTAATAACTTGCTGTACGTTTCAAAGGCTCAGTCCACTTCTTCTTTCCATTCTGCTCCTATCCGTTTTTATCCTGGGCATTCACTTTTCCGAAGCTTGATGGCAGACTGGAATGCTAGCTTCTCAACAACATCTTTCGTAGCAGTTTTCAAAGTCATGGCTGCAGTCTTCTTCCCTTATGCGTTCCAAAAACATGCTGAGAGGAAGTAAAGTCTGGATAGCAAACATGGAAAAACAACATACATGTCAGGTCTTACGTCATTTTCCAGGTGTTGATCTGTCGTCTTTGACTCCCCTTCTGAAAGAAGTAAATGTTCAGTTGGGTTTCTGGTCTCTCCCTTTAAAACGTTTTTTTATTTATTTTTGAGAGACAGAGAGAGACAGCATGAGCAGGGGAGGGTCAGAGAGAGAGGGAGGTCTCTCCCTTTAATCTTTGACGGTGCATCTCACCAAATCTTTTGCTACCCACTAACCATCTTGATGCCTAAAGTCACAGTAATGTGACACATGAAAATGTGATCTCTTCCTTTTTCTGAATTGAACCTGAAGAGTCGTCCACAGAGGAAACTTAAGTACCACAGATATGTTTGACCTAGCACAGGGATCCCCATTCCCCCGTGCCCCCTTCCTGCTTGCTACCACTGACATACACGTGTACGTTTCAACCCTACGTACCCGTGTATGTCAGTAACAAAGAGTGAATCAAAGGGAAGATGAGAGCTTTGACGCAGAAAGGGTGGAGGAAGGAAATAAAACATACGTTGATTCATGCATCAGAGTAAACACCACTTATTAGGGAAATAGCAGTGGATCAGAAAAATGCATTACCTTCCTTGCTGTGGTTTATAACTGTCAGAAGGTTGGGGCACCTGGGTGGCTCTGTCGGTTGAGTGTCTGGCTTCCGCTCAGGTCATGATCTCACAGTTTGCGGGTTCAAGCCCCGCATCGGGCTCTGTGCTGACCGCTCAGAGCCTGGAGCCTGCTTCGGATTCTGTGTCTCCCTCTCTATCTGACCCTCCCCTACTCTCACTGTCTCTGTCTCTCAAATATAAATAAAAAAACATTTTAAAAAAATTTTTATAATTGTCAGAAGGCAAATTTCTAGAGAAAATGGAAGGTAAGCACGGTAAGAAACATGTATATAAAGAAAGCAGCAGCAACCCTGTGACAAAGGATCTGCATACCATGCTAAAGAGCCGGAACTCCTTAAGGAAGTGATTGGGAGTTTAAAGAGTAATGAATACAGTTGCATTTGCAGCTAGAAAGAATGTTCTGAAAGTTGTGTTGAAAAATGTATATGGAGTAAAACTGAGACAGCTTGGTTAATTAGAGGCTCACATTAATCTAAGAAAAATATTATGTGAATGTGAAAAAATGACATTGAAATGAGAGAAGAGAACTTGCATATTAGATAAATATTTTGAACCACAAAAATTCCAGGACGCACGGATTGCCCGTGGCAGTTGAGCAGAGTGGCCCCGGACTTGGGGTGCCCTCAGAAAGGTGGGCAGTTTTTCAAAATGCCAATCCACATACGATGTCCACTCTATACAGAATTCACAGCAACAATAGTTTTCAGGTGTGGAAAACTTTACATTGTTTCTTGTTCACAAGCAAAAACTTCTATTACCTGTACCGTGCAGACAGACAGAAGGCTAATTTATGATCTTACATTTTGAAGGTCCAATGTGGCAGCTGGAAGGGTGAAACCTCCTGAATTCATGGCCATCTCCTAGTGTAGCAGTAAGTTTGCTCTGTCTGACAGTGGGTGGTGCTCGCCATGGGTCACCCAAGAGGAGGACGTTGGTCATTACCAGTCCTGGTAATCACGGATTCTCTGGAGCTCAAGTCCTAGCAGGTGTCTGTGAAGTCAATCACCTTGGATTTTAAAGAGAGAAATCAGTTCAAGAAGATTATTTCAAACTTGTTTACAGCAGATTTCATAGCCATTTCTCCCAAAGGGGAAAGTATCAGTATTCTACATCCATATTTAAACATGGTAGTGCATCTCCTAGAGTCGGTGATTCTGTCCGGGGCACCGTGCAAATGTCGTTGGCGGTTACCCACAGCTGCAGAGACGGTTACCCACAGCTGCAGAGCAGGAACATGCGGTTTGGTTAGCCTAATTCTCTGTTGGCACAACTTCCTAACCTTTAGTTTATGCACTGAGCCGTTTTACATGGCGTTTCCATTTTATTAAATGTGTTTAAGAGGCAAATGCAAAGCCATGTTACTTACAAAAGAATGATGTTTATACTTGGCTTTAAAATAACTTTCTATAAAGCTTATCTGAGTTTACCAATAACATGCATTTTGAGATTTATTTCAGCTAATGATTTATGGCCTAATATTTATTCATGTATTCTGCAAATGTTTCTCAAGGTTCTAATAGATATGAGGCATTGTGGGCAAATGGAGAAAAATAAATGTGCAGCAAAGTTGCAATCTGAAAGACATTCAATGTAGCAATTCTATAAAGAAAGTAAAAACGTAGAGGGCTTATGTTAACGTTGATATTTGACTTCGCCCTGAAGGATATCTGTAGACAAAGAATGAGGCAAAAGAGAAAATACATAAAGATCATCAGTGGGATTGCCAGGTTTAGCAAATAATAATCTAGGGTATAAGTTAGATTTGAGTAATTTTTCATTTTTATGCATATTATATGAGATAAGGGGTAGGTGCTGCATGGAAAATACACTAAAAAATTCATTGCTAGAAATAATTCAAGTTTAATTTGGTATCCTATGTATTTTTTTAACTGATAAGCATCCTCCTAAGCAAAATCACCATGAACTTTGTTCAGCAGGCCAATGGAATGAAAGTATTTGGGGGACTATAGCAAAGGAAGAGACTAGAAAGAAAAGAAGAAAGTAAACCATGGTGGTTCTCTGGTCCTATGCTGAGAATTGGAGGGCTCCTTCAGCAGGCTTTTGAAAGCTACAAAAAACCAACAAAGGAAGAGAGTGATACAATCCACTTTGTGCTTTAAAGGGCTATCTCACAAATTTAACAAAATATACATGGTCTATAGAAAAAAATGTTACATGTTACTAAGGGATATAAAATAAGGGTTTTCCCCCCTTCTGTTTATATAAATTTTGTGGTTGGATGGGATGACTTGATACTGAAATGGTGTCAAAGTGGATTAAGATAATAAAAATGTATCATCTTGTAGTTCAGTATCAAACACCTGTCTCACTGAGCTGAAACAAAGGCATTGCAGGGCAGAATCCGTTTCCTTACCTTTTCCAGCTTCTAGAGGTGCCCTTTTTCCTCACAGCCCCCTTTCTCCATTTCCCAAAGCTACAGCAGTAGTTCAGGTCCCCACAGGACATCTTTCTGATCCCCTCTTCTGCCTCCCTCTCCCAAATTTGAAGACTAATGAGATTTAGGTTGGTCCCACTTAGATCACCAGGATTCTCTCTCATCTCAAAATCCATACCTTTCATCACATCTGGAAACTCCCTTTTGCCATGGAAGGTAACATATCCAAAGGTCCCAGTAATTAGAATGTAGATATCTTGGCGGGGGAGGACATTAGACTCCCTACCATAATCTCTAATCAAGTCTCATGGAATCTTAATAATTCTGGAGTAGGCTTATTGATAATAATGTCAAGTAAACTAAACATTAAGACTAATCACAAGCATTTGTTATAGGGGCACCGAGGTGCTCAGTCAGCTGAGCATCTGACTCTTGATTTTGGCTCAGGTCATGAACCCAGGGTGGTGGGATAAGAGCCCTATATCAGGTCTACACTGAGCATGGAGCCTGCTTAGGAATCTCTCTCCTCTCTGTCCCCCTCCTGCTCATGCTTTCGCTAAAATAAATACAATTTTAAAAAGTTTGTTATATATTTGAGAAAGTCTTTCAATGCACTTAGTTTGACATGTGGCAAAATGAATACTCTGAGACATAAATATTGTCCCAGATATGGTTTACAATAAAAAGCTCAAAGGTTATCTTCTCACCAAAGCACGCCAGTACATTAGGATCATTAAGATTCCAGGGTTATGATATTCTGTCACCCAAGGGCAAGGCTATCAAGCCTCATAGAAGCCCAACCATGTCACAGTGAAATGCTAATAGAATGATAGGATTATGGGAACTCATTAGCAAGCCAAATCCCTGGGACTTAACAATTCATTCGGGTAATCCTGGAGTAGCTAGTTCAGAATTTTCCAGTTCTTCCACTACCACCATTTCCCCACTTTGTCCATAGGTTACACACACAGTACACCCATGCTTGCGAATATTCTGTGGATACAGACGACCAGACACTGCTGTCTCTGGGGGTGCTGAGCAAGCAGAGGAAAGCAGAGGCTGGGTGTGGTCTTCCATGACCCATTCATTCTCCCTTCCCTCTGTGATAATAAAACACCATAATTTTAGCTAGGCCCATGATCGCCCAACTAAAGGCTGTCTTCCTTGAAGCTGGTGGTGGCCATAAGTAGATTTTTGCCAGATTATGAGTGGAAGCGATATGGGAAACGTCTAGGTCATGCCTTTAAAAGTAAAAAAATTTGTTCTCTACTTCCTACTGACTGAACTCTAGACATAATGCTGAGAGATGAAAGATCCATGTTAGACAAAGAGACTGAAGTCATACGAACAGCACCTCAACTGTGATGATGGCATCATAGGTACATGCATATGTTCAAACTCCTTCAACTGTATACATTAAATACATGCAGCAATTTGTATGCCAAGTATATCTCAATAAAGCTATAACAAATTAAAAGTTAAGATTATCATACCTTCTCAAAAAAAAAAAGAGAGAGAGAGAGAAAGTAGCAGAACAAGACAGAAGGTGTCCTTGAAAGCACGTAATGTCACATTGGCCCTGACTTGCTCAAGTTAGGACTGTGATGTGAGGGATAAATAAATTTATATGTTCAAGTCATTATTATTTGCTTCCTGGCGAATACAGAATAAGATGTCAGTATAGAAATGCTAGGTAACAAACCTAAAATACAAGCCGTTAACTCAGTGGTGGGGGATGGGAGCATGTATATGACAGGTTAGAAATCTGATGACTTTCATTAGGCCATAGCAAAACTGTTGGTGCACTGCTACCTGCAGTGCCTTGGAAAGCAGACCATGTGCCAACAGAGCCTGTAAATCGAATGGAACTTGCTGGAAAATCTCAGAATATTGGTTTTCATTGTCTGCAGTAGGTTACATATTGTGAAATCCTATTTTAAAATATCCATTCAAGCTATGTATTTCATACTGTTTGAACTTTTTAAAATGTGGACATACTATACTTTAAGCTAGTTTTTAACAAGAACATTCCTATAAAAAATGTCATTAAAAAAATAAGACCACTGTTTCATTAAAGGAACAAAGGTAAGTAATTTGGAGCAAGGACACCAACTGTCGGATCACTAATATTCAGATTAGAGACAAAAGTCTACGTCACCGAAGAGTCTGCAGTGATGGCAAAGAAATGGCAAAACCTCAAAATTTAGCTAACAACAAGATTTGGGAGAAAATGAACAAGGAGTCCAGATGACTCAAAATCTCAGTGAAATGAGTAGACATGGCGAAAACAAAGCTGGTGATCAAAGAATAGTAAGAGGAAGGAATTGGGAAATAGGAGTTTGAGAAAGAAATCAAAAAGTGAAGGAGAAAGATTAGATATTTAACTTATTCCTATAAAATCACTTATCACAAGTGTCTCTGTTATTAGAGAGTGAAAAATTAAAAGAGGAAGGCCAAGTCAGAATGAAGACTTCTGTCCCTGGTGGTTATGCTTCAGAAGGAAGGTGGATTACATTTTGTAACCAGATTCAGTTAAGTACAATGGAGATAAATGGGTCTTTGAAAGGAAAATTCACTTATCTCCTGGGAGACTCTACCTTGCATCGCTGGATCGAATACTTATCCAAACTTGTAAAAAAGTATGTAATTATATTACTTTAGAAATTCAGGCTGATATTAAAGTACTGTTAATGAGATCTCTATTCTCTCATTTTGATTGTCCTATTTTCAACTTCATTTCACTTTCTAGGTTTGAGCCTGTTAATTTAAAATGTTTTATTCCCTTTTTCACAAAAAATGGTGTTTCTCTTTATAAATTCCAATGAAAATTTTACATTTTGATTGATATTTCACACATACGAACAGATAATCTACCCTAAAGCGTAGGAAGTTCCAGTAAAAAATAATCTAGATGGATGAGGATTTTAAATTACAGGATATTCTTCTTAAAAAATATTCAGATTCAGTGGCAAAAGCATAGGTACTCTTGTCACTCTCCAGCTCTACCCTGTGGTCGATGAGGGTCATATCCCTCAGGAAACTGGGTATCACGTGACAAATCACAGCCATTGTCACCCCCCTTGGCCAGCAGTTCAGGCCCTTCTCCACTGACATTTTCATTTCAAGGCCATCAGTGCCTGAAAAGCTATTAAACAACTATTCCTAAAAAGCCCAGCCACTGGAGTGATCTTTAAAACAGAAAACATAAGGGAGATGCACATAGACACAGTCAAATTTGGAAACTTTCGTGGTTACATTCAATATCTTACCATGAGGACATTTCAAAGATCTCAATGTGTATGTCACTGATGCTGGGACAGGACTAGTGCACAAGGCACTAATAGTGTCCACTCACATTATGTAATTGGAAATCAGGTTAACATGTTCTGAAACTACATTTGCTAAAGCATAAATATACAAAATCCCTAGAAACCAATCTCTGCAAATAATTCTATTCGTATGGTCAGAGAAAGTTCATTTTATCGACTTATAATATCAAAAGAATCTGCCTGGGCAGGGGTCAGACAGTTAAGAACAAAGACAAGCAATGTAGGATGCAAAACCAAGAAAATCAGACATGAGGAAAGACTATACCATCCCTGGAGACTGTCCACATGTGATAATAAATGTTCATGTTGCTTAGGCAGGTTTTGGCATAATTTCTGTTACTTATGGCTGAAAACATCTTCCTTGATAGTTTATTAGGGTAAAAGAGAATAAGCATGTGATCACCATGATGGTCTGAAACATACTTATCTAAGATTTCCTGTAAAGGGCTAGATAATAAAAATGTTTTACACTCTGTAGGCCATTCATCTCTCTCACAATTGCTCAGTTCTTCCATTGTAGGGTCAAAACAGCCATAGACAACATGTAAATGAATGAATATGACTATGTTCCAATAAAACTTTATGACAAGGAAAGTCAAATTTCATAGAGTTTTATTCTTCTTTTGATTTTCTTCTAGCTTTTGAAAAATACAAAAACTATTCTTACACTTCCAGGGAAAATGGCAAAGTAGGAAGGTCCTAGGCTTACCTTGTCCCACAGATACACCTAGGTAACACACACATCAGTATAAATAACCCAGAAAAAGACCCAAAGACCGGCAGAACAGACTCTCCACAGCTAAATGGATTAAAAGAAAGGCCACATCAAAGAGGGTAGGAAGGGTGGAGACACAGGAAGCGAACTGGCCAATAGGAGAGAGGAAAAGAACAGACCCCACCCGTGGGAGGGGGGGTGGGGGGTAGCCAGGCATGGGGAACTACCCTGGGAAGATGAATCTCCATATTTGGCTTTAAAAACCAGAAAGGCCTAACTTTGTGAGTTCCCTCAATCAGTGGGGTTAACACCTGCAACTTTAAAACTCAGGCTTAGCTGTGGGAGAGCCAGAGATTGACAGGAAATGGAGTCCCTTCCCCTACAGAGCACAACAAACAACCCTTTTGGGATATGATATAGAAGCAGCAGTTTGAAAACTGACTGGGGTGTACAGGAGGGATATTTGTTTCCTTATCTCAGAGTATGTGCTGAGGGGTAGAGATCTTTGGGAGACTTTGCCAAAACAAAAGAGCTGGTCAATGCTATTTCCCTCTCCCACTTTCCAGCCTAGATACACAGATATCTGCCAGGAGCAGCGCAGCTTGAAAACCCTCCACCCAGCTTGCTCACAGCATGCCCTGTCCCCACTCTCTTCTGTGGACTCACCCCTTCCAATCCAGCATCCATGGGAGTTTCCTCAGGTGGCGCCAGATCCCCTCCCCTGCAGGAGAACAGGCAGGCCGTGTTGGTACCTTGTGGTCTGCCCCTGTGTTCACCTGTGGATCCATCCCCTCCAATGTGCCCCTGGCAGGAGTCATCCACAGCAGTGCTACAAACATGGCAGTGTGCAAGCAGTCCCCAAAGGAGCTAGCACAACACCAAAGTGACTCCCGTCCCAGCAAGAGGGGAAGATAGCCACACACACCTCTCTGGCTGTGGACCCAGCAGTGGGCTGGGGGTAGACATCTTGTCTGACTGCAGGCCCCACCCACCAACAAAAGCTTCATAAGAGGATGTGACAGGAACAGCACACCTCAGCTCAGGCAAATGCCTGGTCTGACTTAACTCAAGCCCAAGGTAGCCCCAGACTGGCCCACAAATAACACAGGCAACAAACTCTGCTCACAACGAGCAAAGAGAACCACTTCAGGTAACTGGACTAAAGGCAAACATACATCAACCACAACAGTATGGCACATACAACACACATAGGAACCATGACAGAAGTGCCAGCTTCTGCTGAACAGGGGACACCACACTGCAGACACTGCAGGATCTCTTTTTTATTAAGGCCACTACTTTCAAGAGCAAGAGATGTAGCTGACTTCCCTAACATGTAGAAACAGTGAATTAATAGAAATGATATAGACAAACATATCTTAAGTGAAAGAACAGAACAGAATCACAGCAAAATAGCTAAATAAAACAGAGATGAGCAGTATACCTGATAGAGAATTTGAAGTAATGGTCATAAAGGTACTCACTGGACTTGAGAAAAGAGTGGAGGATCTCAGTGAGACCTTCAAGAAAGAGACAGAAAAATATAAAAGAGAACCAACCAGAGAGGAAGAACTCAATAGCTAAAATTTAGAATACCCTAGAGTATTCTAAATGGTAGACTAAAAGAAGCAGATCAGATCAGCAAGCTGGAAGACAGAATAATGGAAAGCAACCAAGCTAAACAGGAAAAAGAAAAAAAGGATAATAATAAGTGAGACTAATTTAAGGGAACTCAGCAACACCATCAAGCATAATAATGTTTGCATTAAAGGGATCCCAGACAAAGAAGAAAGAGCAAAGGGAGAAAATTAATTGAAGTAATAACCCCAAAGTTCCCTAAATTGGAAAAAAAAAAAAAAAGCAGCAGGCATCCAGATCCAGAAAGCACAGAGAAATCCAAAAAAATCAACCCAAGGAGGTTTAACACATAGTAGTTAAAATGGCAAAAAATCATGATAAAGAATTTTAAAAGCAGCAAGAGGAAAGAAAACAGTTACATACAAGGGAAAACCCATAAGGCCATCAGCTGATCTTTCAGCAGAGACTTGCAGTCCAGAAGGGAGTGGCAAGATACTGTCAAAGTGTTAAGAGGAAAAACCTGCAACCAAGAATACTCTATCCGGCATGGCTATCATTGAGAATAGAAGGCGAGATAGTTTCCCAGACAAACAAAATGTAAAGGAATTCATCACCACTAAACCAGCCTCATAAGAAATGTTAAAGGGGAATCTTTGAGTGGAAAGGAAGTACCATGGACAGGAGTAAGGAAAAAAATTCACAGGCACACATGAACGTACGAGGTAGTAAGTTAGTCACTTATAAATCCAGCATGGGGTTAAAGCACAAAAGGAGTACAATCAAGTATATCTGTAAAAATCAGTCACGGGATTCACAAAATGAAAGGATATGAAGTATGATACCATATACGTAAAATACGGTGGGAGAGAGTAAAACTTCTCACCTTTAGAACACTTTTAGAATGGGTTCAATCATAAGTGACCATCATCCTAACATAGGCTGCTTATGTACAAAATATTATATGCAAAACTAATGGTAATGACAAATCAAAAAACCTGCCAAGAATAAAAAAAGAATCCAAGCATATCACTAAAGAAAGCCATCAAACCACAGGAGAAGAAAGAGGTAGAGAAAAACTACAAAAACAATCACAAAACAAGTAACAAAATGACAATAAGTAATACCTAACAACAATTCTTGTGAATATAAATGGACTAAATGCTCCAATCAAAAGACATAGGGCAACTTAATAAAAAACAAGACCCATTTTTTTTTCAGACAGCCTCATTTCAGACCTAAAGATACATGCAGACCGAAAGAGAAGGGATGGTAAAAGATTTATCACACAAATGGAAGTGGAAAAACAAAAGCTAGGGTAGCAAAAACCATATCCGACAAAAGAGACTTTAAAACAAAGTCTGTACCAAGATCCAAAGAAGGACATTGCGTAATCATAAGAGAACAAGGCAACAAGAAAATATAACAATTTTAAATATTTATGCAGTCAATATGAGAGCACCTAAACATATAAAGCAGCTGTTAGCAAACATAGAGAAATTGGTAGTAATACAATAATAGTATGGGAGTTGAATGCCTTACCTGTGTCAGTGGATAGATCATCCAAACATAAAATCAACAAGGAGACAATGGCTTTGAATTACACATTGCACTAGATGGATCCAAGAGATATATTCAGAACATTCCATCCATCCCCAAACAGTCGAATACACATTCTTTTCAAGTACACATGGGACATTCTCCAGAATAGATGACATACTGGCAATAAAACAGGTCTCAACAAATTTAAAAAGATTGAAATATTATCATGCATAATTTCCAACCACAATGAGATGAACCTAGAAATAAATGGCAAGGAAAAATCTGGAAAGAACACAAACACATGGAGGTTAAAGAACATGCTACTAAACAATCAATGGGTCAAAGAAACAAAAATACTATTTCAAAAGATTACATGCACCCTGATCTATACAGCAGCATTATCAATAAACACCAAATTATGGAAGGAGCCCAAGTGTCCATCAACCGATGAATAAAGGAGATGTGGCATATACATACAATGAAATATTATTCACCCATCAAAAAGAATGAAACCTTGCTATTCGCGAAGACATGGCTGGAGCTAGAATATACTATGCTAAGTGAAATAAGTCAGAGAAAGACAAATACCATATGATTTCATTCATATGTGGAATTTAAGAAACAAAATAAACCATCATGGGAGTAGGGAAGATAAGAAAACCAAGAAACAGACTCATAACAACAGAGAACAGACTTGTGGTTACCAGAGAACAGGTAGGCAGGGATTATGAGATAAACAGGAAATGGGGATTAAGGAGGGCACTTATGTTGAGCACCGGTATTGCATGTAAGTTTTGAGTCATTAAATTCTATGCCTGAAACTAATATTACATTGTATGTTAACTGAGATTCACATTAAAATGTGGAAGAAAAAATAAATTTTAAAATAAAAAAAATTTTTAACCAATGGGTAAATGAAGACTGGCTCAGTCAGTTAAGCATCCAACTTCTGCTCAGGTCGTGATCTTGCAGTTATGAGTTTGAGCCCTGCATCAGGCTCTGTGCTGACAGTGCCAAGCCTGGAGCCTGTTTGGGATTCTGTGTGTGTGTGTGTGTCTCTCTCTCTGCCCCCCACCTCTCTCTCTCTCTAAAAATAAATAAAACATTTTTTTAAATAAATTAAAATGCATGGAGATAAATATTCATAAAAAGACAGTGGTGTGAAATCTTTGGGATGCAGCAAGTTGTCCTAAGAGGGAAGATTATAGCAATGCAGGCCTACCTCAGGAAGAAAAGTTTCAAATAAAGAACCTATCCTTATACCTAAAGGAACTAGAAAAAGAAGAAGAAATATAAACCCAAAAACAGGAGAAATAAGGAAATAGTAAAGATTAGAACACAAATAAATGAAATAGGA
>NC_043710.1:105077605-105087603 GCF_006229205.1 Suricata suricatta | reverse complement strand
ACAAAAACAAAACAGAGAGAGAGGATTCAAAATCTCAAACCAAAGAGCAGAAATAACAACCAACATCACAGAAATACAAAGGACTATCAGAGATTATGAAAAATTATAAGCCAACAAACTGGATGATCTAGAAAAAAAATTGATAAGTTCCTAAAAACATATAACCTCCCAAAGCCAAATCACAAAGAAATAGACAATTTGAATGTACCAAGCACTAGCAATGAAATTGAATCAATTATCAAAAAACTCACAAAAAAAAGTCAAAGAACAGACAACTTCACAGGTGAATTCTACCAAGCATATAAAGAAGCACTAACAGCTATTCTTCTCAAACAATTTGAGAGAGAGAGAGAGAGAGAGAGAGAGAGAGAGAGAGAGGGAAGAAAAAAGAAAAAGGAAGAAGGAAAGAGTTGAAATTCATTTTATGAGGTCAGCATTACCCTGATACCAAGACCAGATAAAGATACTACCAAAAAGAGAGAATTACAGGCCAATATCTCCAATGAACATAGATACAAAAATTCTCAACAAAATATTAGCAAACTGAATAATTCAAAACTATACTTTAAAAAAATCATTCACCACAACAAAGTGGGATTTATGTGCAAATCAACAAGCAGGATATATCACATCAAGAAAAGAATAAAAACCATATGATTTTCTTAATAGGTGCAGATAAAGCATCTGATGAAATTCAACATCCTTTCATGATAAAAACTCCCAACAAAGTAGATTTACAGGGAATATACCTCAATATAGTAAAAACCATATATGAGAAATCCACAGTAAATATCATTCTTAATGATAAAAAAAACAGAGCTTTCCCTCAAGGTCAGGAATAAGATAGAGATGCTTACTTGTGCTACTTTTATCCAACATAGTACTGGAAGTCTTAGCCACTGCAGTCAGACAAGAACAAGAAATAAAATACGTCCAAATTGGTCAGGAAAAAGGAAAACTTTATCATGACATGATACCCTAAAGATTCCACACATACACACACACAAAAACTGTTAGAACTGATAAATGAATTCAGTAAATTCACAGGATATAAAATCAATATACAGGACTATGTTGCATTCTATACACTAATTATGAAGTAGCAGAAAGAGAAATTAAGAAAATAATCCTATTTACAGTTGCACAAAAAAATAAATATCTAGAAACAAGCTTAATCAAGGAAGTGAAAGACCTGTACTTTGAAAACTATACAACACTGAGGAAGGATGCTGAAGATGACACAAATGGAAAGATATACCATGCTCATGGACTGGAAGAACAAATATTGTTAAAATGTTGAGACTACCCAAAGCAATCTACAAATTTTATTCAATCCCTATCAAAATACCAACAGCTTTTTTTTTTACAGAGCTAGAACAAACAATCCTAAAATTTGTATAAGAACCATAAAAGACATCTAAGAGCCAAAGCAATCTTGAAAAATAAGGACAAAACTGGAGGTATCACAATCCCCATTTTCACGATATACTACAAAGCTGTACTAATCAAAACAGAATGGTGCTGGCAGAAAAATAGACACGAGGTCAATGGAACAGAACAGAGAGCCCAGAAATAAACCCATGATTATATGGCCAGCTAATCTATGACAAAGGAGGCAAGAATATGCAATGGGAAAAAGACCAACTCCTCAATAAATGCTGCTGGGAAAATTAGACAGGTTCAAGGAAAGGAATAAGACCAGACCATTTTCTTAAACACAAAAAATTACCTCAAAATGTATTAAAGACCTAAATGTGAGACTTGAAGCCATAAGTAGCATAGAAGGGAGCACAGGCAAGTAATTTCTCGGACTTTGGCCACAGCGACATTTTTCCAGATATGACTCCTGAAACAAGGGAAATGAAAGCAAAAATAAGCTCCTGGGACTACATCAAAATGAAAAGCTTTTGCACAGCAAAGGAAACCATCAACAAAATGAGAAGGTAACCCACCAAATGGGAGAAGTTATTTTCAAATGATACGTCCAATAAGGACTTCATACAATAAGTTCAAAAGGTATAAAGAACTTATACAACACCCAAAAAAAATAATAATGAAAAAATGGGCAGAAGGTATGAATAGATTTTTCTCCAGAGAAGACACACAGGTATCCCACAGACATGTGAAAAGATGCTTAACATCACCAATCATCGGGGAAATGTATATCAAAACAATGATGAGATATCACCTCACACCAGTCAAAATGGCTAAAATCAAAACCAAAAGAAACAACAAATGTTGGCAAGGATGTGGAGAAAAAGGAGCCCTCACATGCCCTTAGTGGAAATGCAAACTGGTACAGCCACTGTGGAAACAGTATGGAGGTTCCTCAAAACATTAAAAATACAATGACCATATGACCCAGGAGTTCCACTACTGAGTCTTTACCCAAATGAATCCAGAAAGATATATGCACCCTTATGCTTATTGCAGCATTATTTATAATAGCCACGATGTGGAAACAGCCCAGAGTCCATCCATGGGTGAATGGCCTGCAGAGACCACCACCACCACACACACACACACACACACACACACACACACACACACACACAAAATATACAACAGAATGTCACTCAGCCATAAAAAAAGAATGAGATTACACCATTTGCATGGACTTAGAGGTTATTTTGTGTGTGTGTTTTCACTTATGAAAATAGTCATTCAGAGAAAGACAAATACTATATGATTTCACCCATATGTAGAATTTAAGAAACAAAACAGATGAACAAAGAAAAATAGACAAAATGAAAGAGACAGACTCTTCAGAACAGTTGGGGGGCGGGAGGATGGGTGAAACAGACGAAAGGGATTAAGAGCACAGCCATCTTGATGAGCAGTGAGTGATGTACAGAACATCACTGTATTATACACCTGAATCTATTACAACACTAGGTTAATTTTATTCAATAAAAAAAAAAGAGGGGGGAAAAAACTTGGTCGAATTAAATACAAATACCTTGGAGGTGGAGGGGAAAAACTAGAGAAACAGAAGAAAACTCCCATACCTTGAGAAAGTTTATCTCCTAGAAAACTACAGTAAGTATCACTTAGTGAAGGACATGTAACAAACACTTCCTGTCAATGTCAGGAAGAAACATGAATGGCTTCTACTCACCAATGCCTTGGTAGTTCATGTCAGAAAGGAACAGAAGTAAAAATAATAACAATAAATGATAAAAAGAAAGAACAGAAATAACTGTTTCTGGTTATCTGCTCACTCTCTTACTAAGAATGAGCTAATTTTAAAACTAAAAACTAAGAGGCTAATTATAAAAATTGAGAAGGTAACATAACACAAGCTCAACATAGGAAAAGTAGCAATAATGAGACAATATAATCAAAATTACATGGTATCTCTGCATAGAGAATGTGAACATGTTTTATTCTATCTAATCCTAGAAACTTGGTACTTTTTGATCTATTGTAAATATATCTTTTAAAATCTTTACTCTTGTAGAGGCACCTCGATGGCTCAGTCAGTGAAACATCTGACTGTGTCTCAGGTCATCATCTCATGGTTCATGAGTTCAGGCCCCGCATCAGGCTCTGTGCTGATATTCAGAGCCAGGAGCAGACTTCAGATTCTGTGACTCTCTATGTCTGCCTGTCCCCCACTAGTACTCTGTTTCTCTTTCCCTCCCTCTCTCAAAAAATAATATTTAGAAATTAAAAAAAAATAAAATCTTTACTATTGTAAAATATGCCATATATTTAGAAATGTGTACTCAGTGAACTATCAAAAAATACTGAGTAGCCAGATAATCAGGAACAAATACAACAAGGGGCCAAAGCACACACATATTGAAATACTAAACAGACCTACAGATTCAACACAATTCCAAACAAAATCTGAGTTGGTTGTATTTTGGGTAGGTAGGATGTAATTTGACAGTGTAATTCTAAAATTTCTAAGGAAAGTCAAAGGGCCAAAAAGAATCATAACACTTCTAAAATAGAAAGCTGCAGAACTTACATTTCAGGATATCAAGACTTTTTATTTTAATTTTTTTACAGCGACAGCACAAGTGGGAAGAGGGCTAGAGGGAGGGGGAAAGGAGGGAGGGAGGGAGGGAGGGAGGGAGGCAGGGGGAGAGAATCTTAAGCGGGCTCCACACTCGGTGCCGAGTCCAACACGGTGCTCAATCTTATGACCCTGAGATCAGGACCGGAGCTGGAATCCAGAGTCAGGCACTTAACCGCCTGAGCCACCCAGGTGCCTCAAGACTTATTTTAAAACTAGATATAGAAATATGATATTGTGGCACTGGTGCACAGAGAAACAAAAGATCAATGAAATAAAATATAGACAACGGAACTCGATGATGAACAGACCACTACAGAGCAGCAAGAGAATGACAGGCTTTTCAATAAATACTTCTGGGAAAACAAGATAATCACTGGGAGAAAAATAAAATCGGAACCCTATATCACACACACACACACACACACGAGTCCTGAAAAATCATACACTAAACTATGAAAAGCAAATAGCTTCTCAGACAGTGTATCTCACACTATCTGTAGTGAAAAGCCACTTTTTAAAAATATCTAAACCTTCAAGGACCCATATTGGGTCCGACTGTACATGACTAGTACACAACTTATGAAAACTGACTCATCACATGAGTTTGAAAACATTAGAACTGTCAGCGAGGTGAACCTGCTAGTCTCACCCGTGAGTGTCATGGTGATGTCGCATTCCCGTCAAAGTTTCTAAATACTTCTCTCGGCTTCTACGCTCATCATGGACCACAAAAACACTTTAGCACTAGCACAGGTTTTCAAACGACAGTTTGGCAAAATAATAAACGGCTCTTGGGCTATTGAAGATAATGTAAAAAAAAATACCTTCATGACTTGAGGTAGAATATGTCTTCTTGGACTGAATTCTAACGGTACTAATCATAAGGGAAGTTTTAGCACACAAATCGTAAGTTTTAGCACAATAAAATCAGGAACTGCTTATCAAAAGATACCAGTAAGAGAGTGAAAAAAATTGAAACTGTGAAAAAACAAATCTGTAATACACAGGACTCTCTCTTTTCTCTGTGTCCAGACTGATAACTGAAAATCCAGATTTATAAGTCAGACTATGTGAAAAATAAAACACATGTCCCCCCAAAAACCATAAGCAAAGTCAAAATATAAATTATAAACACAGAAAAAACACTTGCAAAATTTATACCCAGACAATAAACTAATATGCCGATTATATAAAGAGCTGTTAAAAATGGAAAAGAAAAAGGCCCAGAGAGACAAATTAGAGAACGTTGTGAGTAGGCAATTTAATAGAAAAAAAATGAAATTGGCCCTTAAACACAGCAAAAGAAATATATATTTAAACAGCACAGAGAGACCATTTCTTGTATATCAAGATAGCAAAAATCCCAAAGGTTAAAATCACGACATTGATGAGACTCTGGAGAAACTGGCATTCGTAAACATTGCTCATACGAATCCAAAATGGCACAGCCCTGTGAGAGAAATTTAACAGTGTTGGAAAAAATTACATATGTATTTACCTTCTAACGCAGCATTCTCAAAGACACCAGAAAAAATACGAAATGATTACAGACAAGATTATTCACCAGCACATTCATTTCCTACAAATTCATCACTATGTGTAATAGCAAAGACTTGAAAATACATTACAGCCATAGAAAGGAAGTAGAGGGTGCCTAGAAAAGTCTGAGAGGTCCTAGAAAGGGCCCCAGCTGTAGTCTCCAGGATATGTTAAAGGAAAGAAGTGTGCAACCTCTCAGATAATAAAAAGGAAAGGATATATATAAGTGTATTTACTTATACTTGCAATCACAATAAAAAAATAAAACCCACTGGAGGGGCACCTGGGTGGCTCAGTCGGTTAAGTGACTCTTGACTCCGGCTCAGGTCATGATCTTATGGTTCATGAGTTCGAGCCCCACATCAAGCTCTGTGCTCATGATGTGGAGCCTGTTTGAGATTCTCTCTCTCACTCTCTGCCCCTCCCCTGTTCACGTTCTCAATCTCTCTTATTCTCACTCAAAATAAATGAATAAACTTAAAAATTAAAATTAAAATAAACACTAGAATATAAAGACTAATGAAAAGTTATGCAGAAAAGCATGTAAAATTCGGAATAGAAGTGACATGAATAGAAATGAAACTTCTCTTATGCTTTTTTATACCATTTTGGAACTACAGACATGATTTACATATTAAACATTTTTAATTTAAAAAATAGTTCCTAAAAATGAAAAAAGAAGCCTAACTGTAAATGTAGTTGGTGACGAAAACCAAGATTTTTCTCTCTGTGCTTCAGAGATGTAAGAACATAGCATTTTGACTGTATTTCATACTGAAATAGATTCTAAGGATAAACAGAGAACTAGGGGAAAACCCCAACTTCATCTAAGCTTTTTTATCAGAATAAACAAGTTAGAAAAAAATTCTGTGTTAAGTAACTTTAGAGAAACACATAATTTGAAAAATGCATATTGAAACGAACAGTTGTCATTTAAAAGGCTCACAGAGGGGCACCTGGGTAGCTCAGTCGGTTAAGTGTCAGACTTGATTTTGGCTCAGGTCTTGATCCCACGGTTCATGAGCGCTGTGTTGGGCTCATGTCGATAGGGTGGAGTCTCTTTGGGATCCTCTCTCTTCCTCTCTCTCTCTCTGCACATGCACCTGTGTGCTCTCTCTCTCAAAATAAACAAACTTAAAATAAATAAATAAAATAAAAGTCACAACATGTGTGGGGGCTGTGCTTTCAAGATTGTTAAGTTAATCCTGTCACGTTGTCTGCAACCTTGGTCACACTGTGCTTAGATGTTCTGGCTTTGTTCTTGGGGTCTCGCTGACAGTTCTGGACTTGTAAAGACCAGACACGTCATCCCTGTTATTGGGACACACTAGTTAATTTGCAAACACTGAGTTATAAGCTTCCTTGCTCCTTCTTCCCAAAACACCTTCCCTTAACTCAACGTCCTCCCCGGATAAGTCAAGACATGATGACATACTAAGGCATCAACGCAGAGCAAAGAGTGGTTCCCATTCCTCAATATCCCCCCATTCTGTTTCCAACAATGAGGATCTTAATTCCAAAATACATGCGCAAGATCTTCCAATGATGGTTTAAAAACATGCAAAAGCCCCACTCACAAAAACAACTTACCTTTATCTGCAGGGAAAAAAAACCAACCTTATTCTGTCAAGGTTTATTTTTTCAGTCCTCAACTGGAGCTGGTAGCTGGCGGCACCTTCCTTAAAGATGGGAGTGTTGTGGTGGGGGCACCTCGGTGGCTCAGTCGGTTAAGCATCCGGCTTCGGCTTAGGTCATGATCTCACAGTTTGTGGGTTCGAGCCCCGCGTCGGGCTCTGTGCTGACAGCTAGCTCAGAGCCTGGAGCCTGTTTCAGATTCTGTGTCTCCCGCTCTCTCTGACCCTCCCCTGCTCATGCTGTCTTTCTGTCTCTCAAAAAAAAAAAAAAAAAATTAAAAGGAAAAAAAAAGATGGGAGTGTTCGTCACCGAACTATTTCACGTGGCTCCTTGGCTACCTAAGTTAGTTTACAGCCTAAACCTGTAACATTTAGAAAGCTAGGGCCCCATTGCTACAGGATTGAATATGCTGAGCTAGATTCTGTGTGCCTCTCGGCTGCTCCTGGCTGGTGTTGCGGAGCCCAGTTATTTTGGCCACTGTTCCTGCTCTTGAAGCCTCAGTCATGTTGCTGTGGCCCTTGGTAAGGAAGGGGCACCGAGGCAAAGATGACCACCAAGTAGCTGGGCGCCATCTTCAGCCTGCAGGCGTATTGCCACAGTGCAGGAAGGCCTGAGTTCTACCACTGCACACCGGCAGAGCCCATCTGACCTGTCAGGAGGTCCAAAGCTTTCAGGTACCTACCGCCTTGTCAGCTCCATCCCCAGTGTCCTTTAGGGTCACTCCTCAGTCCACAGTCGGTGTGTCCTCCTGGCACTTGTGTGGCTGACAAAGAAGAGGACTGGCAGACACCCAGTTGTAGGAATAGAGCGACCGGAGTGCAGCGGAGACTTTTGTCAGAACATAGTGTTCAGGGGCACCTGGGTTGCTCAGCCAGTTAAGCGCCCGACTTTGCTGATCCAATGGTTCATGGGTTCGATCCCCAAGTCAGGCTCTGTGCTGACAGCTCAGAGCCTGGAACCTGCTTTGGATTCTGTGTCTCCCTCTCTCTCTGCCCTCTCCCACCCGCTCTCTCTCTCAAAAATAAAAACATTTAAAAAAAAACATTAAAAAAAAAAAATAAAAGAACATGGTATTCGGTCTCCTAAGTGGCTCTGCGTGCCATTTTGGTACCAACCCCTTTCCTGCTCAAGACTCCTTTTCCTCTAGTTCCTGCTCCTCAACCCCTATTCTCTCTCTCTTACTCCATCTCTGCAGAGCACAGGAGGCGCCCTCCACAGAGACACACAGTCATGACCCCAGTGCTACCCTTGGAATGGTTTCATTCATGTCTAGTTCTTTAAAAAGGACCACACACACCAGAGCATCCAATCAGTGTTGGTCAAATAAATGATGCCGCATCTCTCTACCTCCAGAGCAGGCTGCGAAACAGGGCACAAGTGGCCGTGCACACAGGAAAGGGCCACTGCGTATTTTAAAAATCAAATTCATACAATCTCCTGCAAGCTGAGAGGAGGAGAAACGAGGTAAAAACGGAGTGAGCCCCACAGTCATCCATGAGGAAGAAGGGCCAAGGGTCAAAACTCTGTGTTTACAGTTAGAATCACTGTGGACGCTTCTTCACACCTACTCTCTCCAGGGTAAGGGAGGAGTGACATGAAGCAGACCTCATAATGTAGGGGATGGAGAAACAACCTGAGCACGAGGCAGCCCAGGTCTTTAAAAAAATTCACCAACAGCCACTAATCACCTTGTTTATTATGTTTCCCTCCTTTTTGATTCTGCTAATGATATATCCTGAGGACCTGAAAGATCCCAACAGAGAGAAGATACGGAAGCAACCGTAGGAAGAAAAGGCTCTGTTCTGAGCATCATTCATTCAATGCACACTTTTTTTTTTACTCAGCGGTGACTCTCTGATAGACCTTAAGATGGGGCCACAACGTTAAAGAGCTGTGGTCCCGGTCCTCATAAAAGGGACTGTCGGAATGAATCCAAGTATCGAGCTATTGCTGTAGAGGAAGAGAGATCGAAAAGAAGACAAGAAGAATGAGTAGGAACCAGAGCTGCAGAAGAGGAGGTCCAAGGAGAGCAAGCTAGAGGAGAAGCATTCCCAGAGGAACAGCGTGGACCAAAGGGCTCATCTTCCACGTGATCTTGTATGGAGTCCCTCTCTTGTTTCAAATAAGACGATTCCTAAAGCCCCACTGGTACTTACATATGTATTTACTGGTATTTACATACGTAAAAATGTTGCATCATTTCTACAATGAAAAGGATTCACAAAGGCTGAAAAAAATAGAAATGTTTTGTTTCTCTACTTATTCAATATAACTCTCTCAGTATTCAGTCTACGCTGGGCCAGACAAAGAACACAGCATTAAATTGCCTGGTGATGTACTGTGGGCTTTTTTAATTAGGAAAGACAATATTCCCTCAGTTCACCCATAACTTGGTAGCCTGGGAGACCAAAATAAATGAGCTGGATAGAGTTAAACCTACTTTGTCTTCACTGGAGTCCCTAACTAAATTTTAAATGACTCCTGAGTAGGGAACTTGCCTTGAATGCCATGTACTATATACCCAGCACAAGACAGAGTCTAAAATGTTTGTTAAACAAATGGATATATTATCCAATATATTTTAAAGAGATACCACGGTTTGTGAAATGCCTCAGGGTTTTCGTAAATGTCAATTTCTTCCTTTGGTGACCCAGCTGTGTAAGCGTAACTATGGGATGGAAAGTTCTCTTTCCAAACTATCCATACAGAATAGAGTTCAAGAGCTCCTGGAGCTGAACCTGGGTGTTTCATGCTGCTCGGTTTCCCCCCAACCACTAGGGGTTTATTCATGTAAATT
>NC_043710.1:105052639-105077505 GCF_006229205.1 Suricata suricatta | reverse complement strand
AAAGAAACTATTGGGACGACTCCAGAATAAACAGCTCTGCACAGCAAAGAAGATCAACCAAACAGACAACCTACTGAATGGGAGAATATATTTGCAAATGACAAACCTGATAAAAGATTAATATCCAAAATATATAAAGGGCCTATACGACTCAATACTCCCCCAAAACCTCCAAATAATCCAATTAAAACACGAGCAAACATCTGGGGCATCTGGGTGGCAAGTCGGTAAGGCTCTGACTCCTGATCTTGGCCCAGGTCATGATATCACGGTCCATGAGATCAAGCCCTGCATTGGGCTATCTGCACGGAGCCTGCTTGGGATTCTTTCCCTCCTTCTTCCCTCTCTTCCACTTCCCCTCTTCCAGTCACACTCGCAGTCTCTCAAAATAAACTTTAAAAAAATGATAAGACATAAAGGAACATTTCTCCAAAGAAGACATACAGATGGCCAATAGACATATAAATAGATGTTCAAATTTTCTAATCATCAAGAAAATGCAAACCAAAATCACTAAGAGATATCACTTTACACATGTGAAAATGACTAAAATCAAAAAGACAAGAAATAGCAAATGTCATACAGGAGTAAAGAAAAAAGAACCCTCCTGCACTATTGGTGGAATGCAAACTGGTGCAGCCACATTGGAAAACAGTATGGAGGTACCTCAAAATTTTAAAAATAGAATTACCATGTGATACAGGGCGCCTGGGTGACTCAGTCAGTTAAGCATCTAACATCAGCTCAGGTCATGATCTCATGGTTCATGGGTTCAAGCCCTGCATTGTGCTCTGTGCTGACAGCTTGGAGCCTGAAGCCTGTTTTGGATTCTGTGTCTCCCTCTCTCTCTACTCCAACTCCGCTGGCACTCCATCTCTCTCTCTCAAAAATAAACAAACATTAAACATTTTTAAAAATAAAGAAGTACCATATGATCCAGTAATTCCACTATTGGGTACTTACCCAAGGAATACAGAAACATTAATTCAGAAAGGGGTACGTACCCCTATGTTTATTGCAGCACTGTTTACAATAGCCAGATTATGAAGGCAACCCAAGTGTCTGTTGATAAGTGAACAAAGATGTGGTGTGTGTGTGTGTGTGTGTGTGTGTGTGAGGTGATGAGTGTGTACACATATACACACACATATATACACACACATGCAATGGTATAGTAGCCATTAAAAAGAATGAACTCTTGCCATTTATAACAACATGGATGGATCTAGAGGATACAATGCTAAGTGAAATGAATCCCAGAATAAAACAAATACCATATGACCTCCTCTTATGTAGAATTTAAGAAACAAAACAAATGAGAGGCACCTGGCTGGCTCAGTCACTTAAGCATCTGACTCTTGATTTCGGCTCGGGTCATGATCTTATGGCTGTGAGACTGAGTCACATATCAGGCTCTACGCCAACAGCACAGAGCCTGCTTGGGATTCCCTCTCTCCTCTGTCTCTGCCTCTTTCCCCACTCGTGTTCTCTCTCTCTCAAAGTAAATAAATAAACATTAAAAAAAAGAAAAACAAATAAAGGGGGAAAAAGAGATAAACCAAAAAACAGACTCTTAACTATCTGGAACAAACTGATAGTTATCGAAGGGGAGGTCGGAAGGGAGATGGGTGAAACAGGTGAAGGACAATTTCATGACGAGCACTGAGTAATGTGTAGAATTACTGAATCACTGTACTGTACATCTGAAACTAATATAACTGCATTTTAACTATGCTGGAATTAATTTTTTTAAGAGGATAAAACAAATACAGAGATGCACACACACACAAAATTTTTAATAATCAAAGAAGTGAAAGACTTGTAATCTAAAAACTGTAACACACTGATGAACAAAATTGAAGATGACACAAAGGAATGTAAAGACATTCCAAGCTCATACATTAAAAGAACAAATATTGTAAACATGTCAACACTACCCAAAGCAATCCACACATTTAATGCAATCCCAATCAAAGTATCAACAGCATTTTCACAGAACTAGAACAAACAATCCTAAAATTTGTATGGAAACACAAAAGACTACGAATAGCCAAAGCAACCTTGAAAAAGAAAAGCAAAGGTGGAGGCATCACAATTCTGGACTTCAAGTTAAATTACAAAGCTGTACTCATCAACAGTATGGTACTGGCACCAAAACAGACACATAGATCAATGGAACAGAATAGAAAACCCAGAAATAGACCCAACTAATCTTTGACAAAGCAGCAAATAAGCTCCAATGAGAACAAGACAGTCTCTTCAACAAATAGTGTTGGGAAAACTGGACGGTCACATGAATGTGACCACTGAGCCACTTTAATGCCCTATACACAAAAATAAATTCAAAATGGATGGAAGATCTAAATGTGAGACAGGAAACTATTAAAATCCTAGAGGAGAACACAGGTAGTAACCTCTTTGGCATTGGCCACAGTAACTTCTTACTAGATATGTATTGTGAGGAAAAGGAAACAAAAGCAAAAATAAACTATTGGGATACATCAAAATAAAAAGATTTTGCACAGTAATGGAAACGATCAACAAAACTAAAAGGGGACCTAGGGAATGGGAGAAGATATTTGCAAATTTCATATTGGATAAAGGGTTAGGATCCAAAATACATTAAAAAATTATAAAACTCAGAACCCCACAAAAAAATCCAGTTAAGAAATGAACAGAAGACATGAGTAGACATTTTTCTAAAGAAGCCATCAGATGGCTAATAGACACATGAAAAGATGCCCATCATCACTCATCATCAGAGAAATAGAAATAAAAACTACAATGATATATATCACCTCAATGCACCAGAATGGCTAAAATCAACAACACAAAAACTAGGTATCACTAAGGATATGGAGAAAGGGGACCCTCGTGCACTGTTGGTGGGAATCAAAACTGGCATAGCCAATTTGGAAAACAGTATGGAGTTTCCTCAGAAAGTTAAAAATAGAACTTAATATGATCCATCAATTGCACTACTAGGTATTTACCCAAAGGATACCAAAATACTGATTCAAAGGGAAACATGCACCCTGATGTTCATTAGCAGCATTATCAGCAATAGCAAATTATGGAAAGAGCCCAAACATCTATCAATTGATGAATGGATGAAGATTTGGTGTACGTATCTAAACACACACACACATACACACAGGACTATCACTCAGCCTTAAATAATGAAATCTTGCCACATATAATGTCATAGATGGAGTTAGAGAATATTATGCTAAGTGAAATAAGTCAGTCCTAGAAAAACACATATATGTGATGTCACTCACTTGTAGACTTTAAGAGACAAAAGAGATGAACGTGGGGGTGGGGGAGGCAAACCAGAAAACAGACTCTTACCACAGAGAACTGAGGGGGACTGAAAGGAAGGTGGGCGGTCGGATGGCTTACATGGGAGATGGGCATTAAGGAGGGCACTTGTGATGAACACTGGGTGTTGTATGAAGCTGATGAATAACTACATTCTACACCTGAAACTAATATTAAACTGTATGTTAACTGGAACTTAAATAAAAACTTGAAAAGGGAAACAAAAAAAAGAGAGGTTTCTTTCACAATGCATTGAATTCTGAATTATGTTTATGTGGAGCCTATTCCAAACTTGGTAAATTCTTACAAAAAGATAACTTCATATTTCATTATTAAAAAGTTGAATTTTTACTATGATATTTCCTTTTATCCTATTAGGATTTACATATAAGAAAATACTTCTTAATATTTACCTCTTTCAATTTACAGTTATAACCATTTCTTAATCAAAACAAAATTTCTTAGGTATATATATTTTTAAATTTTTTTTCAGTGTTTATTTTACTTTTGAGAGAGAGAGAGAGAGAGAGAGCATGAGCAGGGGAGGCGTAGAGAGAAAAGGAGACACAGAATCAGAAGCAGGCTCCAACAGGCTCTGAGCTGTCAACAGAGCCCAATGCAGGGCTCGAACCCACAAACCATGAGATCATGACCTGAGCCAAGGTCGGATACTTAACCTACTGAGCCACCCAGGTGTCCCTCTTACGCATATATTTTTAATTTCAATATTTTTAAATGAGCTTTAGTATCCTATAAACTAGTGGTTTAAATAAAAATGGAACAATTGATGGATACACTTTATCTAATCTTTTACACTTTTTTAAAAAGTGTTCATTTATTTTTGAGAGAGAGAGAATGAGCTCATGAGCAGGGGAAGGGCAGACAGAGAGAGAAAGAAGGAAGATCCTAAGCAGGCTCCGTGTTCGGCGTGGAGCCCGAGATGGGGCTTGATCCTATGATGGTGAGATCATGATCTGCTCCAAAATCAAGGGTTGGACAGTTAACCAACTGAGCCACCAGACACGCCTAAAGGTTTAGCACTTTAACTACGGCCATTCCTGGATTGGACATTGGTGGTAATATATGAATAAGGACACAAATCCATCATCAAGGTTAGTCAAGACAGGCTCTGCCGTGCACACACGTCACATCACATTCTTTGCCATTTCCGTTCGGTGTGGATAAAAGACGCCTACCTGTCTGCGGCGCAGGATTACCTGCACGACGTTCCTACGCCGGGAAGTACCGCTGGATCCAGCCAGTGTCGCCAGCAGAGACTGAGCGGAGAACGAAGGGAATCGTGGAGAAACTGCGCTAGCTGATCCCACCCAGACCCTGCACCCAGACGGTCCCATCACCGGTGCCACGCACAGCACACCTTCCATCCCCCGCCCCGAGACATAAACTACAGGTGGAATCAGCAAAACGTCCTGCTGGAGGTGACAGGCTACTTAGGAGGCAGGAAGGGATATGGCAGGATCCCCCCCACCAATGACCCTTCAGGAAAGGTGACAGACCTCAACAATGGCACCTACCTGGTCAGCCTCGCCTTATTCTGGGAGGGCGGGGTCTCTGTCTCTCCTGCTCATCCACCCCAACAAAGGAGGGTCAGCTCTCTGGAAGGCAAAGAGCCACCGCTAGGACAGGGTGATCTTCGGGGGCCAGTTTGCCAGCAGCAACACCAGGGTCTTCTCTGAGTGTAGCCTGACCCTAAACACAGCTGTTCAACCGTGTCAGTGCCTGGATTCTGGGGCTCAAGAAGCCCAGGGCCTCATCCCAGGCCCTCGGAGGGCCTGCCCCATGTGACCGCCAGGGACTTAGCCAAGAACCTTTTACACGGGGTGAGCAAGCCTTCAAACATAATGTGCAGTTAGAAGGTACTTTGTTTTTCTATATCAATTACCACAATCACTTCAGTTAACAGTGAGCCCTGGCGCTCTCAAATACCTGTTGGTGATCAGCTTCGTCTTACGAAAGGCTGCAGTGCTAGCATGTGACCTTCCTCATGCAGCTTCTTTTTAGGTCGCTTAGGACTAGAGAGGGCTGAGCCCCGCTGTCGCAAGCCCTAGAGCCCTGCACCGTCCCTCGCTGGTTTCCTGAGATCCAGCCCTCTATTCATCCACCTGGGTTAGCAAGCTTGAGCGGGTCATTGGCCTCCTGCTGGACCTCTAAGCGAACCAGAGGAAACTTCATGTGCAAAGTTACCAAAAGGCATTCACAAAATTTATAAAAGACCATGTGCCCAGGGGGTTAGTTAGCAAACACGGAGGAGAGAGACAGAGGCGAGGCACCAAGGAGGTCAGGGCCGCCGTATCGTGAGGAACCTCTCGCAGGAGTTGGGATTTTATTTCAAGTTAAATGGAGAGCTATCAAAATGTTCCATGCAGAGAAATACTTTTATTAATATGTATTTTATTAAGTTAATACTTGTGCATTGTGCAAAGACTCAAATTGAGCTAAGAGTATGGACTCTGCTAAACCTAATCAATTTCCACTACACTGTCCCTTCCCCCAGATGCAACTGCTTTGAAATATTTTTATAAGTCTTTTAATGTTTATTTTGGAGAGAGACAGGCAGGCAGGCAGAGTGCGGGCCGGGGAGGGGCAGAGCGAGAGGGAGACAGAATCGACACAGGCTCCAGGCTCCGAGCTGTCAGCACAGAGCCTGGTGTCTCACAAACTGTGAGATCATGATCTGAGCCAAAGTCCTACACTAATCGGCTGAGCCACCCAGACACCCCTGCTTTGAATTATTTTAAATGTTTTAAATGCTATTTACTGCCATGCTTTCTAAATATTGTGCTTAGGTGGCTTGGTCAGCTACACAAATCTCAATTTTCTGAACAAATGAGGGATTTTTTTCTCAGAGAGTAGAAACCTGGAAGCAACGCAGGGCGGACTCGGGACCCGTGTGGCCTCCAGGACGCGTCTGAGCCCCTCTGTTCTGCCTCCTCTCCGCACGTGGCTTCCCCAAGCCTGTCACCCCAATATCTCAAGATGGATATTCCGCATCTATCTCTCAATTATGTCCCAGGAGAGAAGAGGAAAGACAAAGGCAAAGGCACATTCCATCTGGTACCCAGAGACTTCTGATCATACATCACTGGCCAGGATCATGCAAAGCGACCACCGTTACTGACCAGAAAGGCAGGGAGATACAACCTTTTGCTAAGCACGCTGCCTTTCTGTTCTGTACATAAGGAGAGAGGAGAAAGGACCCTGATCTGGTCACTGGCAGTATTATAACACTGCTATTGCTTGACTTTTTCCATTTTCCACTTACTGTTTCCAGGGTTGATAGTAAAAGTTCTTACATCAGATTCATGCCCCACTTGCCTTCATGACATTCCTCCAACTTAACGACAGTTGATGCTTCAACAACACAGGTTGGAACAGCACAAGTCCACTTCTATGTGGGTTTTTCCCCATAAGTAAATGCTATACTATTTGGAGGTCTGCAACAATTTGAAAATACTGACAGATAAGCCACAAAGCCTAGAGATATAGAAAAATGAAGAAGAACAACATACGTCATGAGTTCATAAAACATATGTAGATATTAGTCTATTTTATCACTTGCTACCATAAAATATATACAACTATATTATTAAAAGTTAAAATTTAACAAAACTTACACCTAAACACTTACAGACCATACATGGCTTCATAGTTAAAAAGAACTGTAAACAAAGACACATTAAATCCTAACTGTATAAAACTAACTGTAGTACATATTGGCCTCTAATAATAATTTTGTAGCCGCCTCCTGTTGCGATCGCTGTAGGCTCAAGTGTTGTGAGGTTCCATTAAAACGCCCTGGGATGGGAATCATCTCCGCGTGAGCAGTCTGTCTCTCCAAAGAGCGATCTCCTAAGGTACTCACAGGTTTTTACTGTGCGCAGCGCAGTACCATAAACCTTGAATCCCACCCTGGGACTCGTACAAAGCGCCACAACAATGCTGGAAGCGCTCCCAAGAAGCAGAGAGTAGTCGTGACATTAGAAAGGAAAGTTGAATTGTTTGACACGTACCCTAGACCAACATCTGCAGCTGTGGGGGCCACCGTTTGGAGATAAATTAATCCAGCATAAAGACCACTGTAAAAAAAAAAAAATAGCTCAGAGCCTGGAGCCTGCTTCAGATTCTGTGTGTGTGTCTCTCTCTGTCTCTAACCTTCCCTTCCTTGCTCTGTCTCTCTCTCTCTCAAAAATAAATTTAAAAAAAAAAAAAAGGCATACCTATCGACTCTAATGGCTTGAGAAAAAATGAAGTCACTGTAAAGTGAAAGGAAGGTGAGTGATCTGAAGCTGGAGAATTTACTGCCAGCAAAGGACAGTTTGATAATTTGAGAGAGAAGTTTGGCTTTAAAAAGAAATCAGACTAACAGAAGAAGTAGCTTCACCTGACCACAAGGCAGCAGATTATACTGTCTGGAGACAGTATTAAGGACTCACTGAGGAGACAGGGTATCTGCTGGAACACGTTTTTAATGTAGATGAAAGCGCTCTGTTCTGGAAGTGGGGGGGGGTTACCATAAAGGACGTGTGTGAGTGAGCACAGGGATTTAAGACAAGAAGAGACAGGTTAACTCATACTATTTATGCAAATGCAGTTGGGTTTGTGATCAGGATTGCCCAGGTCTGTAAAGCCGCTAACCTCTAAACCGTGAAGGGAAAAGATGAACACCAGAAGTCTTCCGTTGTAGAAGGCCCAGACAATGGAAACTCTTCTGCGTCGTTTCTATTGATCCTTTGTCCCTGAAGTCAGGAAGCACCTCACCAGTGAGAGACTGCCTTTGAAGTTCTTTTGGTATTGGGCAACGTTCATGGTCATGCAAAACTTGATGAGTTCAACACCAAAATTATCAAAGTGGTCTACCTGCTCCCAAATACAAAGTCTCCAATTCCGCCTCTAGACTGGGGAGTGATAAGGACCTTTAAAACTCATGGGGCGCCTGGGGGGCTCAGTCTGTTGAGCATCTGACTTTGGATCAGGTCATGATCTCACAGTTTGTGGGTTTGAGCCCCATGTTGGGCTCTGCGCTGACAGCTCAGAGCCTGGAGCCTGCTTTAGAATCTGTGTCTCCTTCTCTCTCTGCCCCTCCCCTGCTTGCTCTCTGTCTCTCAAAAATAAATAAATGTAAAAAATAAAACTCATAAAGCTACTCTACAGAAGACTGTCAACACTATGGAAGAAACCCTGCCAGAGAGAACATCATACAAGTCTGGAAGGATGACACCATTGAAGATGCCATTGTTGTTTATAGAAAAAACCCTTGAAAGCCACCAAACCCAAAATAATACATTCCTGTTGGAGCGAGCTATGTCCAGATTTTGTGCAGGACTTTACAGGATTTAAGATAGAGCCACGCAAGGAAATCCTATAAGAGACTGTGGATATGGTGGGGGGGGGGGGCGGGGAAGCATGTGTGTGTGTGAAGGGTTTCAAAATAATGGATCTTGGAGAAATTCAAGAGCTGATAGACACCACACCAGAGGAATGAACAGAAGACTTGACGGAGTGTTTCGGAACCGGTGCCAGATGGTGAGGAAGGAGACGTAGAAGAATCAGCCCCAGGAAACAAATCAATACTGGACATTCTGGAAGAAGCGTTCTGATCATTCAAGACTGCATACTTCTTTTGTGACATGAACACTTCCAGGACATGGGCATTGAAACTAAAGCAAATGGTGGAAGAAGGAAGGGTATGAATAGCAACATTTTTAGAGAAACTAAAAGGCAAAAGGTGGGACAGAAAGTATGATGTATTTCTATAAAGTATTTCCAGATTTCCTTCCACCCCCACCACCTGTTCTGCCCCTGCTCTCCAAGACCGCAAGACCAGCCCTTCCTCTTCCTCCTCAGCCTACTACATTTGAAAATGATGAGGATGAAGACCTTTATGATGATCTCCTTCCTCTTAAGAATCATGTTCATAAAGCAAATAAGTTAATCAACTTATCTGTTGTATATGTGAGTGCCTTTGTGTGAAAATCTGTTTACCGTACAGCAAGAACCATAGATGTTTCTGTGTGGTCATTATCATCGTCGCTAAGTACTCATCATTAGGACCTCGTGTGCAAGACTTGCAGGGAAATGAATAGCGTATCTTAAACAGGCATCAAGTGAGTGCTAGTTAACATAGAATTACTCATATGTTAGTTTTCTTGCTGCTTTATAACTTTACTTCCAAAGAATTCCACACAGTACAGTACGCCTCCCTCTCATAATGGGAGAAATTGGATTTCAGCCTATCACCTCAGGTATGTGGGTTTTTATAATGTAACAATGCTTCCAGTGTTATGGGGGCGACTGTGCCCTAACATTTTTATAACAATTTAGGCAAGGCTACTGTGAAGCAATTGTGTCCAAGTACATTGGGCTACCGTACAGCAATCATACTGCTTGCTTTTCACTATCAGTCTATGAATCATTAACATGAAATCGTTACAATAATTACACAAAATTCATCATTTTTCACATTATCTTTTCATCTTTGATGTCCAGCATTAGCAACAAATTTCATACCCACAGCGGTTTGTATCAGAAAAGACAATATTGCTTTTGGTGCTGACAGACAATTCATCTTGTAAGCAGGCGACATTAACTTATACTATCTACACCGTGCAGGACTCTAAATAGATTTTCTCCTTATAATTTTCTTACAAATATTTTCCTCTACCTTCCTTTATTGTAAGAATACGATATATAATACATATAACATGCAAAGAATGTGTTAACTGAATGTTTATGCTATCAGAAGGCTTCTGGTCCATAGGAGACTAGTAGTTGAGTTTTGAGGAAGTCAAAGGTTTTATGCACATTTTTGACTGTGCATATGGTTGGTACCCCAACCCCTCTGTTGTTCAAGTGTCAGCTGTATATACGAGAGTTTTTAATTAGTAGTGTATACATTGCTAATTAAATTTGCTATCTGTTGAGCCACGTAGCACATTTCCTTCCACAGCCTCACTCCAATCACAAATTTTTGGTTTTACTAAAATATCATTTGTTAGTTGACTATGTATTTATCTTTCGTTTGACAACATCCTCCATCATATCCTTGAAAATTCTTTCATTTTCTAAAACACCACTAACATCAGTCAGGGTTTCAAGTCTATCCTTATCCAGCAGGACCCTTCCCCAGAGTACTTTATCCATCTATTCCACACGGCGAGGACCGCTTTCTACCCGCTGCACAGGGTCGGACACCTGGAACTCTCCCTCACCTCTCCTGCAGGGCATCTCCTGACCCCTGAGTTCACTGCTCATTTTGATCAAGTATATCTTCCCAAAACCTTATAAAGGGAACACTTTTAATTTTTACTTCTTCCCCATTTAAAAATATCTTTCTTCTACCTTGGTACTTGTTGAATAGTTTGGCTGAGTTTAGAATTCTGGGTTGATGGGGCGCCTGGGTGGCTCAGTCGGTTAAGCCTCTGGCTTCGGCTCAGGTCAGATTTCACGTTCGTGGGTTTGAGCCCCGCCTCGGGCTCTGTGCTGACAGCTGGCTCAGAGCCTGGAGCCTGCTTCCGATTCTGTGTCTCCTTCTCTCTCTGCCCCTCCCCCTCTCATGCTCTGTCTCTCTCTGTATCAAAAATAAATAAAACATTAAAAAAATATTTAGAATTCTGGGTTGATAATGATTTTCCTTCATTGTTCTCTAACTACAGAGAAAATTCAGCGCTGTTTCGATTCACAAAAATGGCTGTTACCTGTTTCTCTCCTCTTCTCATCTGTTCAAATCACCTCTTTATCCTGATGCTATGATTGTACGGCTTGAGGTGAATAGGAGTCAAGGCTTTTTCATTCACTGGACACAGCACAGATCCTTTCAAACTAGAGGGTTCTTAACTTCAGAAATATTATAGTATTATTTTTTTTATAACTGCCTGTCATTTCATCTCTTCTCCCCTTCTGGACTAGTCCAATATCAGATCTCCTGGATTTACCTTCAAATTTCTTAATTTTTATATATTTTTAACAATAGTACATTTTTGCCAAATTTTCTGCAAGTTTTCTCAATCCTGTCTTTCGGCATTTCTGTTTTTCAGTCACCATTGTTTCTTTTCATTTTAAAGTTCCTACTTGTTCTTTGAATACACTTTAACAGCACCCCATTGTTTCCTGGGTGCACTATCTTCTTATACTATGAGGATATTCAGATTATCACGTTGTTGTTGTTTGTTTTATTCATCGGTGTGATTATTGGTCTTTCATGTAGGATGGCGTTCATCAAGTGTCTGACATCCTTGGCATGTCTACTTAGATCTGTTCATTATGCCCCAAAAAGCCATTTGGATGCTCTACATGCTTGGATGGGGCTAGTCAGCAGGGCAAACTCACCGTGCGGGGGTAAGATGGCACGCAAGGAAAGCCCTGTAATACTGAATTTGGTGTTGATTTCTTGGATATGACACCAAAAACAAAACATAGATAAATATGACTCCATCAAATTTCAAAACTGGGGCACCTGGGCAGCACAGCTGGGTAAGCATCTGACTTGATTTTGGCCCACAACGGTGAGATCAAGTCCCACACTGGGCTCCCTGCTGAGCACACAGTCTGCTTAAGATTCTCTCTTCCGCTCTCTCTGCCCCTCCTTCACTCATGCTCTCTCTCAAAATTAATAAACTTTTTTTTAAATTTTAAAACTTGTGTTCATCGAAGACACAATGAATAGGGTGAAAAGACAACCTATGGAATGAGACAGAATAATTACAGATCATGCATCCGATAAGGAGCTGATATCCAGAATACATAAAGAATTCCTACAATTCAACAATAACAAAAATCCAAATAACCTGATTTTAAAATAGGCAAAGGACTCCAAAAGATGTTTCTCCAAAGAAGATACACAGAAATCAACAAGCATAAAAAGGATGCTCAGTATCATTAATCATTAGAGAAATGTAAATCAAAACCACAAAGATACTATTTCATACCCATTATGATGGATGTTATTTAAAAAAAACACAAAATAGCCAGTGTTCACAAAGATGTGGAGAAATTAGAACCCTTGTGCACTATTGGTGAAAATGTAAAATCATGTAGCCATTACATAAAACAGGATGGCAGTTCCTAAAAATAAAAATAGAATTACCATATGACATAACAATACCTCTTCTAGGTATAAATCCAAAAGAATTGACAGCAAGGTCTCAAAGAAATATTTGCATACCCACAGTCCTAGCATTATTCACAACAGCCAAGAGATGAAAGCAATCCCAAAGTCTGTGGACAGATGAATGAATAAGCAAAATGTCTGCATACATCCAGTGGGGTGTCACTCTTAAAAAGGAAGGAAATTCTGACATGTCCTGGCACATGGATGAAACTTCAGGACAGAATGCTAAGTAAAATAAGCTCATCATAAAAAGACAAATACCTCAAGATTTCATTTATAGGAGGGATCTAGAGCAGTCAAACTCATCTAAATAGAAAGTGAAATGGTGATTGCCAGGGGAAAAGGGGAATGAGGAGTTACATTTAAAGTACACAGAGTTTCAGTTTTGAAAGATGAAAAATATCTGGAAATTGGTTGCACAACAATGTGAATGTACTTAACAGAACTGAACTGCACGCTTAAAAACTGCAAAAATGGTAAATTTTATGTTATGTGTATTTCACCACAATTTTTTAAAAGAACATACCTTTTTTCTCCTAATACAGTACATAAGTATAATCCAAAACTGCGTCTGTTGCAAAACACTTAGAAATTCTAGGTGATTTATAACAAACGCCTTTTTTAAATGCATAGAAAATCTTACAGAGTCCCATGGAATTTCATACCGTATATAACCTGACAATTCCCAAATTTATAGGTATAATGTAGGCAATTTCCTCTGAATTCTTCCAGACTGATACATTCAACTGCCGATCAACATCCCAACTTGAACAGCAAACATACATCTCAAGTTTAAGATCTAAGTGTCCAAAACCAAATTCTTTCTTTTCCTCCACAAACCTGTTCTATCCTGTCTTCCTCATCCTAATAAACAGCAATGTATCTCTTGCCATTGCCCAGGTCTGAAAACCCAGAAGTCTCTCACAAATGCTCCACATTAATGCCATCATCAAATCCTATTTTCTTCACCTTCAAAGTATATCCAGAATTTGCTGACTTTTCTCCACCTTCCTTGTAACCACATGAACACCATCATCATCTCTTGCCTCCACTACTGCAGTGGCATTCAATTTTGTCTCCTTGTTTCCAGTCTCAGGCCCTATAGTCTATTTTTCAAATGCATTCAGAAAAATCCATTTAAAATATAAATTGGGTCACGTTCTTACATGTCATCCCCTTGCTCAAAACCCTCCAATGAGTTTCCATCTCACTCAGAGTATGAGCAAAAGATCTTATTCTAATTCACAGGGTTCTGCATGGTCTTGCCTCTCATTACCTCTCTGGCTTCATAGCCTATCACTTTGCCCCTACTCACCCCTTCCAGTCTTACTAGCTTTCTTGGCTTTAACTCAAACAGTACAAGGTATGGAGCGTGAAATCCCTGCAGATGCCTAAATTTCCAAAGGCCACTCTCAGAGCAAGGGTACACTGGAAAAAATACACCTACTGATAGTGAAAGATGGCAAAGAACCTTCTTAGTTTTGTCCTACCACTCATAAGGAAGGCAAAATCTCCGACTGAGAATTAGCAAGCACAGTCCTGGCTTGATAAAGAAATTCTAGTCTATACTACCTGTTCAATTCTGGAAACCCCAATCCAATAACTCGGAAAGTAAGTAAGCAAGCTGGGGATAACTCCCTAGTGTAACTTAACAGAAACAAATGCAGACTCTTTCTGAATCCAATCACTCAAAACAAACCACTTAGGATTCTCACAGGTATGTCCCACCAATCATAACATCACAGTCCAGAATCACACACGAAACGCATCTTACATAAGCAAGAATAGGAAGGTATCAAGCAATTAGACCTCCACTGACCTCAGATGAGAGTCTTCATCGTTAAAGAATATGATTATTTAAAAATTACTAAGGGAAGGGGGTGGGGCTTGGGAAGGTGGAAAGAGGACCCTGAGCTCACTCAGTCCCACATTATCAGCTAGATGTCATCCGTCAATAAACTGGTGAGCAATCCAAAGACTGGCAGAACAAGCTCTACAACTAAATACAGAGAAGAAACTGCATCCGAAAGGTTAGGAAGGTCGGAAAGATGGAGGGAGGCTGTCCAGAGGAGTGAGGGTGCTGTGCACAAAGGAGGAGAAGCGGCGCTTGCACCGGGGACCTCACACCGGGAAGACCGATCCCCCGTAACGTTTGGCTTTAAAAACCAGAGGGGACGAATTCAGTGAGTTTGTAAAACCAGTGGGACTTGGAGCCTGGAACTTTAAAGAGCTGACTCAGTACTGAGCACGCCAAGGGGCAAATGGGAGACAGATCTGTTCGTATTGACTGTGGAGAGTGTTGGGGGACCGCTCCAAAACAGAGGGGCTGGCATTTCCCCCCCACATCCCCATCATAAACCCAGAGGCACCTGTGGGAGGCAAGGCTGCAGATACTTGCTACTTAACCTGCTAGGGGTGCGCCACGCCCACAAATCCTGCTGAGGACCCACCCACCCCAAGCCTGCTGGCCTGGGCCCTGGGCTCAGGGCCCATTTCGTTAAAGCCTGGCGTGCACCACGCACATCTGCTGCACCTGGCTCCGCCATGTTCCCCCAGGCACGGCTGCATGCTGCAGACAGCTGTGCGCCCCCAGAGCCACGGTAAGCTGGGCCCAGCCACAGGTGCACTGTGGCCACCACACAGCACACTCAGCCACCATTCCAGGCCCTGCAGCTGCACTGTATCGAATGTGTGCCCCCATCGGGTGCCGCGCTCAGCCTCTCACCCCAGCTGCCCTGGCGCACAGTTCCCAGCTGCTGCAGTGCTGCAGAGAATTCAGCATAGGACTAGAGGCCCGGTGCAAATTTTGCGAATACTCTCTCCCTACTCCCAAGTTCCCGGCAGGCACGCACCATCAGAGCTGGCCTACTGGGGTCCCACCACCACAGAGAGCAGGCACAACCCACAAGGAGAGAGTCAGTGCGCATGAGCACGCCAAAAGGAGGCGTGACTCACACACCACAGTAGGGTACAAGCAACACGCATAGAATCATCTCCCGAAGTGCCAGTTCCTCGAGAACAGGGGACCCCGCACTGCAGGGCACCCCCGTCCCTCTTCTTCATAAAGTCACTGCTCTCAAGAGAAGACACAGATGACTTTAACACATAGAAACAGACACAGAGAAGCAAAGAAATTTTTAAATGAGGAGACAGAGAAATCCCAAATGAAAGAAAAGGACAAGGGTACAGCCAGAGATCTAAGTGACGGAGAATTTAACGTGATGATCCTGAGGATACACACTGGACTTGAGAAAAGAGTGGAGGGGTGAGTGAGCCCTTAACACAGAGATAAGGAATAACACAGCTGAAATAAAGGGCATACTAAATGGGAAACACACTTGATGGAATCAACAGCAAAATGAAAGAAGCAGATGAAAAAAATACTGACCTAGAAGACAGAGTAATCAAAAGTAATGAAGCTGAAAAAAGAGAAAAGAATTCTGTAAATGAAAACTGACTGAGGGAACTCAGTGACTCCGTCAAACACAGTAACGTTTATATTGCTGAAGCCCCAGCAGAAGTAGAGAGAGCAAGAGGAGCAGAAAGTCTATTAGAAGAAATAATAGAAGAAACAATAACAGTTTCCTAATCCAGAAACAGATGTCTACTCTCTAACTGCTTACACAATGCTCCGCCCCTTGTGCCGGGCCTGCCTCAGTCCCTCTGCTGGGGGCCCCTCCCCCAGAACACCACTGCAAACCTGCCCGCATGGAGTCTCCTGACCTGCGGAGGGTGTGCATGTAAAACTGCAGGCCTGCTCCTAGGCACTTGACAGAGTGGCCCTGGCTGGTCCTGGTCTCCACAGGCCCGTGCTTCCCCTGTGGAAGAGGATGGTGAGCACAACTTGCTGCACCCCACCCACACCACACACGCTTTATGAAGCAGCCCCAGCCAACCTGGTCTCAGTGGCTGTGTCCCCTGTGGAAAAGAACCAGCGCCACCTTGTTAAAGGTGCACACTGCCCACTACTTTCAAGACCAAGAGATGTGGCTGACATTCCTAACACAAAGGAAGATGCAGAGATTTAGGCAAAATGAGGACGCAGAGAAATATAGCCCAAATGAAAGAACAAACAAAAAATCACAGAAAGACCGAAGCAAACAGAGATAAGTAATACACCTAACAGAGAATTTAAAGTAATGATCACAAAGATACCCGCTGGACTTGAGAAAAGAGTGGAGGACAGCAGTGAGACCCTTAACACAAAGATACAAAGGAACTAACCAGATGAAGAACACAATAATTGAAATTAAAAATACAGTTGATGAAATAAACAGCAGAGTAGAGAAAACAAAGGAATAAATTAATGACCTTGAAGACACAGTAATGGAAAGTAATCAAGCTGAACAAGAAAAAGTATTCAAACTGAGAAGAGGCTTAGGGAACTCACTGATCCATGAAGCATAACAACATTTGCATTATAGGAATTCCAGAAGAGAGAGAGAGAGAGAGAGAAAGGGGCAGAAATTTTATTAAGTAAACAATAGTTGAACATTTCCTAGAAGTGGGGAGGGAAACAGATATCCAAAAGGCACAGGGAACCCCCTCAAAAATCAACCCAAGGAAATCCGCACCAAGACACATAATAACTGAAATGAAAAAAAGCAGTAATAAAGAAAAAGTTTTCAAGAAGAGAGAAAAAAAAAGTTATGTATAAAGCAATCCCCATAGGACTATCTGTGAATTTTTCAACAGAGACTTTGCAGGCCAGAAGGGAGTGGCATAATACACTCAAAGTGGGGGTACCTGGTGGCTCAGTCAGTTAAGCAGCCGACTCCTGATTTCAGCTCAGGTCATGATCTGACAGTTCAGGAGTTTGAGTCCCACATGATCTCTGAGCTGACAGCACAGAGCCTGCCTAGGATTCTCTCTCTGCCTCTCTCTCTACCTCCCTCTCAAAATTAAATAAACTTCATAAAAAATACATATTATATTATATTATATTATATTATATGTATTCAAAGTGATGAAAGACAAAAATCTGCAACCAATAATACTCTATCCAGGAAAGCTATCCTTTAAAATGGGAGGAGAGAGAGTTTCTCAGTTAAATACAGCTAAGGAAGTTCATCTCCACCAGACCATCCCTACAAGAACTGTAAAGGGGACACCTTGAATGGAAAGGAAACACCATAAATGAGAATATGAAAAGTGAAAACCACAAAAGCATTAAAAATAACTATATCTGTAAAACTCAGTTAAGAGATTCACAAAATAGAAGGATGAAAAGATGACACCATATACCTAAAACATGGCAGGGGTGGGTAGGAAGGAGTAACAAGAAGATGTGGTATATATACACGATGGAGTACTACATGGCAATGAGAGGGAATGACATATGGCCCTTTGTAGGAAAGTGGATGGACCTTGAGGGTGTCATGCTGAGCGAAGTAAGCCAGGCAGAGAAACCATATGTTTGCACTCATAGGTCTAGCAGGAAAACAAGAGAGACCTAATGGAGAACCAGGGGGAGCGGAGGAGGGAGAGAGAGTTGGGGAGAGAGAGGGATGCAGAACTTGAGAGACTATTGAATGCTGAGAATGAACTGAGAGTTGAAGGGGAAGGGGGAGGGGGGAAAAGGGGTGGTGGTGATGGAGGAGGGCACTTGAGGGGAAGAGCACTGGGTGTTGTATGGAAAACAATTTGACAATAAAATATTATGGAGAAAAATTTTAAAAAAAAAGAATGGGTTCAAATTTAAGTGACCGTCAACCTCACTTAGACAGCTACCTGCATTAGATATTGTATACAAACCTAATACTGACCACAAATCAAAACCAGTAATAGATATGAAGAGAATAAATAGAAAGGAATCCAAGTTTATCACTAAAGAAAGTCAGCAAACCATGAAAGAAAGCAAGATCAGAGAGAAACTACAAAAGTAACCACAAAACAAGTAACAAAATGCAATACACACATATTTGCCAATAATTACTCTGAATGTAAATTTACCAAATGCTCCAACCCAAAGAAATAAAGTGACAGAGTGGATGAAAAAAAAAAAAAAAGACCTCTCTATGGGGTGGCTGGTCGCTTAGTCAGTTAAGTGCCCAACTCTTGATTTTGGCTCAGGTCATGACCTCACAGTGAGTTCCAGCACTGCATCAGGCTCCATGCCAACAGCGCTGGGGTTCTCTCTCCTCTTCTCAAATAAATAAGCTTAAAAAAAAGAAAAAGAAAAAAGAAGCCCCACCCATATGCTGCCTACAAGAAACTCATTTTACACCAAAGGCACTTGCAGATTGTGAGTGAGGGGATAGAGAAACATTTATTATACATCAGAATGTCCAAAAAAAGCTGGGGTAGCCATACTTACAGCACGCAAAAGACACTTTGAAACGAAGACTGCAACAAGAGACAAAGAAGGACATTATATTATTATATAATAATAAAGAGTACAAGCCAACAAGAAGACGTAACAATTACAAATATTTATGCATCCAACATGAGAGCACCCAAATACATAAAACAGTAATGACAAACATGAAGGACATAACCCAAAATAATACAATGACAGTAAGGGACTTTAACACCCACTTACATCAATGGACAGATAATCGAAACAAAAATTCAACAATGAAACAGTGGCTTTGAATGACCCGCTGGAACAGATGGATTTGACAGATGTGTTCAGAACATTCGATCCTAAAACAGCAGAATACACATTCTTTTCAAGTGCACAGAGAACATGCTCCACAACAGGTCACATATTCGGCCACAAAACAAGTCTCAGCAAATTCAAAAAGATCAAAGTTATACCATGCATCCTTCCGACCACAATGCTGTGAAACCAGAAATAAACCACAAGAAAAAAGTCTGGAGAGATAACAAATGCATGGACACTAATAAAGAGGCTACTAAACAATGAGTAGGCCAACCAAGAAATCAAAGAAAGAATAAAATATTACGTGGAAACAAATAAAAATGAAAACACAATAATACAAGGCTTGAGATGCAGCAAACATGTTTTGAAGAGGAAAACTTATAGCAATAATGGCTTACCACAAGAAGCAAGAAAAATCTCAAATAAACCTAACTATACACGTAAAGGAGCCAGAAGACGAACAAAACCCGAACCAGCAGAAGGAAGGAGACAGTAAAGATTAAAGCAGAAATAAATGAGATAGAAATTTTAAAAACAGTAAAGGGGCGCCTGGGGGCTCAGTCAGTTAAGCATCCGGCTTCAGCTCAGGTCATGATCTCATGGTTTGTGGGTTCGAGCCCCACGTGGGGCTCTGTGTTTACAGCTCAGAACCTGGAGCCTGCTTCAGACTCTGTGTCTCCCTCTCTCTCTGACCCTCCCCTGCTCACATTGTCTCTCTGTCTCTCAAAAATAAATTTAAAAAATAAAATAAAATAAAAACATGGAAACAATACAACAGATCAATAAAACCGGGAGCTCATTCTTTAAAAGATCAATAAAATTAATAAACCTCTAGCCAGACTCCTCAAAAAGAGCAAGACAGAGAGAAGACTCAAACAAATTCACAAATGAAAGAGGAGAAATAACAACCAATACCACAGAAATACAATTTTAAGAGAATATTGTGAAAAATTATGTGGCAACAAATTGGACAATATAGAATGAATACATTTCTAGAAATACCTATTAAATAACCTACTAAAACTAAAGAAAAAAGAAATATAAAATTTAAACAAATTACCAGCAATGAAATTGAATCCATTAAAAAAAAAAAAAAAACTTCCAACAAACAGAAGTCCAGGGTCAGAGAGTTTCACAAGGTAATTACATCAAAACGTTTAAGGAAGACTGAATACAAATTCTCCTCAAACCATTCCAAAAAGTAGAAAAAGAAGAAAGTCTTCCAAATTCATTTTATGAGTCTATCATTATCCTGATACCAAAATCACATAAAGACACCACTAAAAAAGAGAACTACAGGCCAGTATTTCTGATGTACGTGGATGCAAAAATCCTCAACAAAATACTCAGCAACCCAATTTCAACAATACATTAAAAATCCTTCATCACCATTGGTGGGATTTATTCCTGGGATGCAACTGTGTTTCAATATTCACAAATCAATCAACATGATACATCAATCACATCAATAAAAGAAAGGATAAGAACCATATGATCATTTCAATAGTCACAGAAAAACCATTTGACAAAATAAAACAGCCATTCATTAAAAAAAATCTGCACCAAAGTAGGTTTTGAGGGAATGTACCTCAACATAATAAAGGCCTTATGTGAATATTTGAAAACTCCAGAACAAACATCATACTCAATGGGGAAAAATAAGAGCTTTTCTCCTAAGGTCAGGAACAAGACAAGGATGTCCCCTCCCACCATTTTATTCAACATAGTACTGGAAGTCCTAGCCACAGCAATCAGACAACAGAAAGAAAGAAAAGGCACCCAAGCTGGTAAGGAAGAAGTAAAACTTTCACTATTTGCAAATGACGTGATACTCTATATAGAAAACCTGAAAGACTCCACCAAGAAACTATTACAACTGATAAATGAATTCCGTAAAATCAGGTTTAAAGATCAATCTCCAGAAATATGTTACATTTCTGTACACCAATAATGAAGCAGCAGAAAAGGAAATTAAAAAAGCAATCCCATTTACAACTGCACCAAACATAATAAAATACCTAGAAATAAATTTAACCAAAGAAGGAAAAATCTGTACTCTTAAAAACTATAAAACACTGATGAAAGGAATTGAAGATGACACAAAAAAATGGAAAAACATTCCATGCTCACGGATTGGAAGAACAAATATTGTAAATATGTCTATACTCCCCAAAGCAATCCACCATTTAAAGTAAAGCTTATCAAAATATCAACAGCATTTTTCACAGAACTGGAACAAACCATCCTAAAACTTGTATGGAACTACAAAAGACCCCAAAGAGCCAAAGCAATGTTGAGAAAAAAAAAAACAAAACTGGAAATATCACAATCCCAGATATCAAGATATACTACAAAGCTATAGAATCAAAACAGTATGGTACTGACACACACACAAAAACAGACACATAGGTCAGTGGAACAGAACAGAAAACCCACAAACAAACTCACAATTATGTGGTCAATTAATCTTCGACAAAGAAGGAAAGAATATGCAACGAGAAAAAGACAGTGTCTTCAGCGAATGGTGTTGGGAAAAGCTGGACAGCAACGCGCAAGAATGAAAGTGCTCCGGTTTTCATCACACATAAAAATAATCTCGGAACAAAGACCTAAATGTGAGACCTGAAATTGTAAAAATCCTAGGAAAACGCATAGGCAATAATTTCTCTGAATTGTCCATAGCAACATTTTCCTAGGTAGGTCCCCTGAGGCAAGGGAAACAAAAGCAAAAATAAAGTACTGGGACTACATCAAAATAAAACCCTTCTGCACAGCGAAGGACACAATCAACAAAACCAGAACTGAATGGCACAAAAGGGCTCTGCGCTGTCAGGTTTGGATTCTGCGTCTCCCTCTTTCTCTGCCCCTGCCTCGCTCGCTCACTCTCGTTCTCTCTCTCTCTTAAAAATACATTTAGAAAATTTTAAAATAAACATTTTTTAAATATAAAAATCATAACACTGAGGGAAAGAAGTTAGACAAAAAAGACCACATACAGTGTGATTTCATCTATATGAAGTTCAAGAATCAACAACATAGTTGATGGGCTCTGTGCTGACAGCTCAGAGCCTGCAGCCTGCTCCAGATTCTGTGTGTCCCCCTCTCTCTGCCCCTCCTCCACTCTTGTGCTCTCGTTCTCTCTCTTTCAAAAATAAATATTAAAAAGAAAGAAAGAAAGACAACATAGTTGTGGGTGCCGGGGGTGGGCTGGAAGCAGAGACTTACTGGAAGGGAGCATGAGAAAACTCTCAGAGGACGGAGAGGCTCCACGTTTGGCTTGGCTCATTGGTTACACAGATTTGTCAAAAACCCACCAAACTGTACAGTTAAGGTGTGTGCATTTTATTGTTTGTAAATTATACTCAATTTTTACAAAAGCTAAAAGCCATACAATCACATTAAACCTACAACACAATCTGCAAGTCAAAATGGATATGATGAAGGCAGCTCTATTCAGAACTCTCACAGCGAACGTAATTATTTTTAAACATAAAAATAAAACAATTTGAAAAAAAGTCAAAAAGGAAAGAAGCCTATAGGTTGAGGAGAAATAAACTGACAAAATCAAACATTATTTGAAAATAAAAAAATAGATAAAAATAAATCCTAGAGCTAATTTCTTTGAAAATATCAATGAAATGGAAAAGCATATAGCAGTTTTACATAGAAAACACATTCATGTCATTAAAAGTGAGAAATAGACTTTATTCACAGATATAGAAGTACTTTATAATGATATAAGAAATTTTAATGCACCACTCTAAGCTACAAATTCTGAAAATGCAGATGAAACACTCAATTTTCTAAGAACATATAAACTTCCAGAAATGACTTGAGAAAGTGGTCCAGCTGGGTACCAATAACCATGGAAGAAATAAAAAATATGCCTAGGGAATAACTCTAAATGCTGTACCATATCTAAACAATTTAACTAGTGAATTCTAGCAGAGCTTCAAGGAAAGATATTTCACATGTAATTTAAACTGCTCAGAAAAAGATGGCATGTTTCCCAATTATTTTCCCAAAGCAGCAAGCCTCTAACTTCAAGTCCAACCAATAGAGCACAAAAAAGGAAATCACAGATTCATTCTCCTGTTGACATAAATAACATACTAATCCAGTAGCCGGTTAAATATTCCCATTAATTAACTACTTCAATACCTCAGAATCGTGAAAGGTAATTATTTTAATAAACGCAAAGATTAGAAATAATGAAAATAAGTGCAATATTAAATACAAAAGCTTTTTGATGATAGAAGAAAACCTCCTTAATCTATTAGAGAACAATTACATATACATACCCAATATATAGTGGTTAATGAAATGCTAGAGCCCATTTATGTTAAATTCAACAAAAGCAATGTGCTTACTGTCTGTCACTTTTCTGGAAATTCTAGCCAGTTCAATCAAGGACAGGAGAATTTGTTTAACTGGTAACTTTTAGAAGAATGGGGACAGGTTTCAGAGGATGCTTTTCTAAATAGAAAACCCAAGTCAGTTAAATGAAAACTACTAGTAGAGGTAAGGTAACTACTTTAGAAATATATAAAACCCACCATTTTTTTTCTATATACAATTAATCAGTTGAGAAATTTAAAAGAGGGGCATTTGGGTGGCTTAGTCACCCTTAGTTAAGTGTCCGACTTCAGCTCAGGTTATGATCTCACAGTCCATGGGTTTGAGCCCCATGTCAGGCTCTGTGCTGACAGCTCAGCGCCTAGAGCCTGCTTCAGATTCTGTGTCTCTCTCTCTCTCTGCCCCTCTGTCTCAGCCTCTCAAAATAAAGACATTTAAAAAAAATTTTTAAAGAAATTTAAAAGAAAAAAGAACACCCCATATTTTTTTTATTTTTTTAATGTCTTTATTATTTTATTTTTGAGAGACAGAGACAGAGAGTGAGGAGGGGAGGGTCAGAGAGAGAGATACAGAATCGGAAGCAGGCTCCAGGCTCTGAGCTGTCAGCACAGAGCCCGACGCGGGCCTCAAACCCACGAACCATGAGATCATGACCTGAGCCGAAGTCAGACGCTTAACCGACTGAACCACCCAGGCGCCTCAAGAGCACCCCATTTTAAACAACCAGAAACGGGGCCCCTGGGTGGCTCAGTCGGTTAAGCCTCCGGCTTCGGCTCGGGTCAGATCTCACGTTCGTGGGTTCCAGCCCCGCCTCGGGCTCTGTGCTGACAGCTAGCTCAGAGCCTGGAGCCTGCTTCCGGTTCTGTGTCTCCTTCTCTCTCTGCCCCTCCCCCTCTCATGCTCTCTCTCAGTATCAAAAATAAATAAAAAATAAATAAATAAATAACAAAATAAACAACCAGAAACATAAAATGTCTAGGAAACATCTTAATAAGAAATGTGAAACAACTTATATGAAAGCTATCTAAGCTTTACTAAGGACCAGAAAAGAAAACCTCTTTATTAGAAGGTTTAATATCAGAAATACGTTAATGAAAATACCACCAAAACGTTAAGAAGTTAACACAATAATTCCAATGTTCATTTCAAAGAAAAAACAAGTTATAACTGGCATAAATTATTTTAAAACATGAGTAATAAGTTCATCATAAAAGATGTAGAATATTTGTCAAATATTAAAATGTACTTTAAAGATACAGAAATTAGAGTAAGAGTATTGCAACTAGGAATAGACAGAAAAAGAACCAATTACATAAAACCATTTTCTGTAGATAAAAATGCCATGTGGAATCAAAAGAACTCTCTGGAGGAGGAGGAGGAGCTAATCCCATTTAACAGAGAAGGAAACAGGATCACATAGAATAACTCGCTCTATGTCATCCAGTTAGCATCCAGCTG
>NC_043710.1:105032859-105052539 GCF_006229205.1 Suricata suricatta | reverse complement strand
GAATTCTAGCACACAGAAACAGGAAACTTGAAAGCTAGGTTTATTTGGTTGTTTGTTTTAGTTTTTTTTTTTTTAATTTTTTTTGTTTTATTTATTTTTGATACTGAGAGAGACAGAGCATGAGAGGGGGAGGGGCAGAGAGAGAAGGAGACACAGAACCGGAAGCAGGCTCCAGGCTCTGAGCTAGCTGTCAGCACAGAGCCCGAGGCGGGGCTCGAACCCACGACCGTGAGATCTGACCTGAGCCGAAGCCGGAGGCTTAACCGACTGAGCCACCCAGGCGCCCCTTGTTTTAGTTTTTGAGAGGACAATAAATTCGAAAGGATATTTAATGCCCTTCATAGGTCAAGAGAGTTAAGTCTAGTCAACTTAATCAGAGTTTTACAAAATCCGTAGGGTAGGCAAGGAAGAAGACAGGGACTCCCAACACACAAAGAGGAAAACAGTAGCGCCTGTTAGCCAATGGGAAAAGCAGCTGGGCGGGGACGGGAGAGAAGAGAGCAAAGTCCTGGATTCTTCCCCTACAACTCCCACAGTCAGACCCCGGGGAAGGTACGATGAAAATAGTTTGAGATAGTTTGAGATCATACCAATGAGGGGACTTGGATTTCACTTTCCGTTTGGAACTTTGATAAAAACATGGCTTGCAGGTGTTTTGCCCATGTTCAATAGAGTGAAGACAATGACACAAGTAAGCCACACCAAGGGACAGGGGAGGGCAGAGGGGAACAATGATACTAGGTCACATACGGTCGTCAACATTAGTAAGATTCAAATGGGAGCACAGTCATCGGTGGGACATGAGAGGGAACTTCTCCAACAGCCGCCATCATGCATTTCCCCTGACTGGAAAACAGGCAAGGAAGCAACAGATGCTAGGGAGAAGGTGGCCTGAATCACACATCAATCAGAACGGTAGGGACCAGCAGAGAAAGCTTTTTCTTAGGATAGAAATTCTCCTGCTACCAGGAGGTCATATAACTATCTCTCTCTGCCTGGAGAGAAACTAGAGAAAAAGAAGAAGAAAAGGAGCGCGATCAAGAGGAACAGGACACGAAGAAGAATCTTCCAACACCGTCCATTTAACAAAGTAAGAAATGGGGAAATAATCTGAATGACACCATTTTAAACTGGGAAAGACGTTGACTGGTCATGGGAAATTTGACATCCCGCGGGGGCAATATTAAGTCAGTCTTAGAAAAAGTAGAAAGCTACATTGTTTTGCATATTGGATTTTTAGTTTATTGATTTTGCCCAGCTGTTCCAGATGGCCTTTTTTATCTACAGAAAATGGTTTTATGTAATTGGTTCTTTTTCTATATATTCCTGGTTGTAATACTCTTACTCTAATTTCTGTATCTTTATAGTACACTTTAATATTTGACAAATATTTTGCATCTTTTATTAGTTTTTCCTAGGAAGACCTATCATGTGTTTGCCACTGACGGTCTGCCAAGATGCTAAATGTTTTACATTCATATCGTATTCCATACAACAATCAAAAGAGGTAGGGGACACCATAATCCTTGGGCCACAGAAGAGCAAATAGCAAGAAAGATCAAATAAATTCTGCCAAGATTAGACAGCAAATAGGAGAGAAGGCAAGATCTGAAAGCAATGCCAGAGTCTCTCCTCCTAAACACTAGGTAACACTCCCTGTGTGCTAACATCCTGCTCCCTCTTCAGAGGTTAAAAGAAAGCGGCTAGCTGACTAACCCGACGGCAAGTGGCAGAGGTGGGGTTTGAACCAAGGCAGTCTGCTCAAGATACGCCAGCTTCTCTTTCTTGAACATTTTTAAATATCTTAACAAATCTACGTATTGAAATGTCAGACCTTACTGTTGCTTTCATAACTGTAGGAAACATAGAGAATATGCAAACTAGATTAGGATAGTGAGAAATGAAAACATAAAAAGATAACAGAATAAAGTTTTATAAATGAAAGAAAGACAGGTTGTAGAAGAGAGTAAAATTGTTGGTAGCCGAATGCTGGGAACAGTGAGAGGAGCCGAGTCATTGTAACCGAGCAACGTGGGATTACCGCTAAACCCCCTGGATGACTGCGTGGGACCCAATGAGCTCGTACGGAGCCCGAGAAATAATGCTGAGAAAACCTTTGTGGACTTTACAAGCTCCGATCTCGTAAGAAAACCATCCTCTTACTGAAAAAAACCTTAATAAATGACATAATGAAGAGTGGTGTGGGACAACCAAAGTCCTAGTCCACGCATGGAAAGCATGGGAGTGACAGATTGGACAACGTGACAGGATTTGGTCTGAGTTATGAAGGGAAGGTAGCTGTGCCCCATCTTAGTAGTCATGGATACATGAGCTAAGGTACCTTCCACCTACTTTAATAACAAAGATTCATAACTAAAGAAACATATTTTTTAAGCAGGTAAGCGACAAGGGAGAAAGAAAATATACAAATATTCAAAATAGAGCTAAGAGTAAAGAATCCTCCAAAACTCAAGTCATCAAGACAGGTGGATTCCTCTGCTCGTAAAGAGATTTCTTGGGAGTTACTTCCTGAGCCCTTTTATAAAGACTCAGGTACAATGTGGATTTCACAGGCAGCTCGAGTTGCTTAACTCGCTTTGGTAAGACACAGTTGTGACACGGCCAGTGTCTTGAGTGTCCTCCAGGTCAGTGAATCACTGTGTTTCAGAGCTAAAGGGTGCACTCTTAACCTCGGTCAAGGGTGAAGAGCCTTTATACTAGTGTCTTTCATATTTGAGTTTACACTGGGCTGTGGGCTACTTAAGAACAGGAAATCTTTCTTTCATCTCTGTATCCCCTGAGCCTGGCACAGCTATGGTGGAGGCACTTGATAAATGGGGGAGGAAAAGGCGGGCATGCAATGACCACTTGGTAAGAAGCACAAACTGAGAAATTCTTTAATGTGTTTTTTTTTTTCAGCTGAAACCTATGTATTAATATTCTTAACTCAGTAAACCTGTGCTACATCCTCCAAATGCCAAGGTTGGAGAAAAATATGGCTAATTCATCTGATACTTGCAAGCATATAGGAAGGGCTATAACGAAAACAATGATGCTGAATATGCTTATGAGGGGTATTGGATTTATCAGAAAATTAAAAAGTGAAAGAAAAATTGAGGTACGTCCTCCACCCCCACGGGTTATCCTTTGGAAGATAGATACATTTCAGAAGTTTGCAAACAGATTGATTTAAAGCCATCAATGACCATTTGAAAGGAAAATTCTATACCAGTGGATCTACTGTTTCCCAAAGTTTTTAAAAGTACAGGTCTTCCTTGACTTATGATGGTTTTATTGGGACAACTGCTTTTTACAAAAATTTTCTTAATGTTTTTTATTTTTGAGAGACTGAGAGAGACAGCGCAAGCGGCGGGGGGGGGGGGGTCAGAAAGAGAGGGAGACACGGAATCCGAAGCAGCTCCAGGCTCTGAGCTAGCTGTCAGCACAGAGCCCGACACGGGGCTCGAACCCACAAACCGTGAGATCATGACCTGACCCAAAGCTGGACGCTTAACCCACTGAGCCACCCAGGTGCCCCAAGGGGCAGTCTCTTAAGTCGAAAATGCATTTAATACACCTAACCTACAGAATATCATAACTTAGCCTGGGCCACCTTGAAGGTACTCAGAACATTTAACATTTTGCATACACTTGGGCCAAACCAACAAAGCCTATTTTATAATAAAATGTTGAATATCTCGTGTAACTGATTGGTTACTGTAATGAAAGTGAAAAACAAAATGGTTGTATGGATAGAGAATGTATCCATTGTTTTCCCTCATGACTGCACGATGACAAGGAGTTCCCTGGCACTGCCCAGCATCACAAGAGAAATATCAAAATTAAAAATTCAAAGTACGGTTTCTACCAAATGTGTGTGGCTTTCACACCATTGTAAAGTCAAAAATAACAAAAGTTTAACCATCCTTTTATGCTCAACTTCAAAAAAAAATTTTTTTAATTTTTTTTTACATTTATTTATTTTTAGAGACAGAGAGAGACATCGTGAGCAGGGGAGGGTCAGAGAGAGAGGGAGACACAGAATCAGAGACAGGTTCCAGGCTCTGAGCTGTCAGCACAGAGCCCGACGCGGGGCTCGAACCCATGGACCACGAGATCATGACCCGAGCCAAAGTTAGACACCCAACCGACTGAGCCACCCAGGTGCCCCTCAATTAAAAAAAATTTTTTTAACGTATATTTATTTTTGAGAGAGACAGAGCACAAGTGGGGGAAGGCAGAAAGAGAGGGAGACACAGAATCTGAAGCAGGCTCCAGGCTCTGAGCTCTCAGCACCAAGCCCGATGCAGGGCTCAAACCCACAAGCAATGACATTAGACCTGAGCTGAAGTTGGACACTCAACCAACTGAGCCACCCAGGTACCCCTAAATCATCATTTTAAATTTCAATCTTAGGGGACATGCGTGCCTGGCTCAGTAAGTGGAGCATGCAACTGCTGATCTTAGGTTTTTTAATTTCTTTAAATCTACTTCCTATGCTTTGGATCTTATCCACCCTTTTGACTTGTGAGTTATTATTTTTTAAATCTTATTTCTCCTTTCAAAAGAAGAAAATATGCATCCTCTCAGCTACATACAAAATAAACTGGACCATTTTGTTATATCATCCACAAAAACAAACTCAAAATGAATTGAAGACCTAAATATGAGACCTGAAATGATAAAGCTCCTATATACATAGGCAATAATCTCTTTGACATCAGCCACAGCAACATTTTCTGGATGTGTCTCCCCAGGAGAGGAAACAAAAGCAAAAAGTGAACTATTGGGCCTGTACCAAAATGAAAAGCCTTTGCACTGCAAAGGAAACCATCAAAAAGGCAACCCTACTGAATGGGAGAAGATACTTGCAAATGATATAACCAGCAAGGGGCTAATATCCAAAATATATAAAGAGCTTATACAACTCAATACAAAAACAAAACAAAACAAAAAACTCTAAACAATTCAATTAAAAGATGGGCAGAGGATCTGAATAGACATTTGTCCAAAGACGACATACAGATGGCTGACAGACATATAAAAAGATGCTCAACACCATTAATCGTTAGGAAAATGCAAACCAAAGCCACAATGAGGTATCCCCTCACACCAGTCAGAATGCCTAGTATCAAAACAATGAGAAGTTACAAGTATTGTCAAAACTGTGGGAAAAAGGAGGTTATGGGGGTGGCTCAGGCGGCTATGTTCCAACTTTGGCTCAGGTCACAAATCTCGTGGTTCCTGAGTTTGAGCCCCACATTGGGCTCTGCTCTCAGTGCCAGCTTCACATCCTCTGGCCCACTCTCTCTGCCCCATCCTACTGTGCACATGTTCACTCTCTATCTCTCAAAAATAGAACATTTTTTAAAATGTGGATAAAAGGGAATCTTCATGCAACGTTGATAGGAATTTAAGTTAATGCAACCATTGTAGAAAATAGTATCGAAGTTCTTCAAAAAGAATTAAAAATAGGGGTGCCTCAGTAGCTCAGTTGGTTGAGCGTCCAACTTCAGCTTAGGTCATGATCTCACGGTTCGTGAGTTTGAGCCCCGCATCAAGGTGCATGCTGACAGCTCGGAACCTGGAGCCTGTTTCGGATTCTATGTCTCCCTCTCTCTCTCTGCCCCACCCCTGCTCACACTCTGTCTCTGTCTCTCTCTCTCAGAAATAAATATTAAACAAATTTTAATTAAAAATAGAAATACCATATGATGCAGTAATTCCACTACTGGGTATTACCCAAAGAAAATGAAAACATTAATTCAAAAAGATATATGCACCTCTACATTTACTGCATTATTTACAATAATCAAGATATAGAAGCAACCTAAGCATCCATTGACAGATTAATGGATAAAGATGTGGTGTGTACACACACACACACACACACACACACACACACACACACACTACTGAGTCATATAAAGTAATGAGATCTTGCCATTTATGACAAACATAGATGGATCTAGAGGGTATTATTCTAAGTAAGTCACAGAGAAAGATGAATACCATGATTTCACTTATACGTGGAATCTAAAAACCAAAACAAATGAACAAAAACAGGCTCTTAATTACAGAGAACAAACTCGTGATTGCCAGAAAGGAGGTGGGTGAAGGCATGAGCCAAATAGATATACGGGACTAAGGGGTACAAATTTCCAATTATATTATAAATAAGTCAGGGAGATGAAAGGTACAGCCTAGGGAATATAGTCAGTAATATTTAAATAACATTGCACCATGACAGATGGTAACCGATTATGATGAGCAATGAGTAATATATAGAACTGTTGAATCACTATGATGTACACCTGAAACTAAGATAACATTGTATGCCAATTTATCTCAATAAAAATTAAAAATAATATTTGTCCTCATAACATGTTCTAATAAAAAGTTCTGTCACTGCAGTTCTAATTCATCTGAGCTAGGGTCCTGCTCTCCTTAGACAACAATGGTTTAAATTTGACTATCTTAGCATGTGTTTTAAACCCTTACCAAAATCCGGGATGAGTTCCTTTTCAGTGCTGGGCTTACCCTGAAATTGGTTAAGCAATAAGTTGGAAATTTCAGGAGACCAGTCAAAGATCTCGGCCCACTCATTTTGAGAGCAACACTGAGCAATGTTCAAATATTACAATACAATCGCCAACCCCCAGTCACAGTGTATTACCTTCCCCCCAGCCCCTCACTATGCTAGAAACTCATTTGGTACCAAAGGTTAGAAACCAAGTTCTGTGGACACAAAAGAACAAGTGTTCTGATCCTTTTCCTCATCTGCTGGGAGAGAAATAAATAGTCCTTGGTGAGTCCGATCCCAACTCTAGAACATCTTTTGCAGCAAGTTCACTGGACAGAGTCTCTGTGCTAACATTCAAACAGCAAGCAAGCATAATTTCTAGAGGGAGATTTCTCAAGGGAATCTAGCAAATGTTATATATTCACTTTCCTTGTTGTAATAAATATCATTTATTTTCCTAAAAATAGAGCATACGATTATGTGATCTAAAATTAAAACGTCAGAATTTGATGATCCTTTTTCTGTTTCGTTAAGGTAAGCATAGAGGGATAGGAAGGTGGGCTTCAGGCCCATTAAGGATGTATAATAAATACCTCCTAGAACATTAGGGTGAACACTCCGACCCCACTGGGTAACTTGGTTAATTAGGACTTTCTCAGTTGTTACTGACGAAAGCCCACCTCCAGTCAGGCTGAGTGAGAAGGGGTATTGTTGGTAAATACAGGAATTCAAAATGGCGGCTGGACCCGCCCTCACACAGGGTCACAAGAGCTCATCTCTCTCCATCTCTCGACTGCTGGCATGAGCCGGCTTCCTTCCTCAAAGACGCCCTCGCCATGCAGCGTGAAAGGTGGCTGCCCACAGACCCACTCACATTCCTCCAGCCGAGCAACCACAGCAGGAAAAAGAGACTCTCCTCACTAACATCCATGTATCTACCCCAGGAAGGGATCTAGGGGCCACGTGCCCATCCCTCCACCAACCATTTGGCCTAGGGGGAAGGGGCATGCATCCACAAGCCACCAGCAGAAAGGCAGGGCACTGGCAGCAGGTCCCTGAAGGATGGGCGGCATCGGCACAAGAGAGATGAGAGCCAGTGAAGGGGGAAGGGAGTGAGAGCCACGAGGTTCTGTCTGCTCTCCAGGCAGGCATCTCTGCACTGACCGGAGAGTCAGCGTTGTTTATTGAAAAAATGTCTGGGGTACAAAACAGAAGTGGCAATTGCCTTAGACAATGATTTCTGATGACAAATTCTTTGGTATGTAAAAATTTCCTAGAACACAGATTGGTCCAAGACTCATGCATAATCTTTATCAGTAGTGATTGATGTTAGTGATTTAGATGCTTATCACATGGGGAAGGAAGGTATATTTAGCATTCAAATACGAGGCAATGTTTTTAGCAGAGCAAAGGCAAGAGTTAGTTCTTTGTGAGCCAGGGTCAATAGCCTGTTTTCTTGAGGGGAAGAAAAACAGGTTTTTCAGGAAATGTAAAATTTGCTCCCAAAATCACAAAAGAAGAAACTCCTATTATAAGTTCCTTCACAAGGTACAATTCGCATATTTTTAGCATAAGAGAGCAAGTCACTCCTGATATCAGTCAGGTGCCTTAGGGGTCGGTGCTGAAGCAGAAACTGAGTGGGGGTAGACATTGGTCACCATCTGACAGCGGGACACCTTTCAGACCGCCTTACCTCACAAGGACATTTTCTCAACTTCGTGAGTTCAGAAACGGCTTCCAGCACCAGACCTGACAGGTGAACAGCTAGATGGAGTGAGGAGGGATTGGGTTCCCCAAGACGGATAGAGTTGGTGGCTCTATGGCTACTACAGTCGAATGTTTTAAAGTGACAAATGCTATTTCTTCCCAAACAACAACAAAACCTCTATACGAATACTATACGATCTCATTTACATGTAGAATCGGCGAGGAGGGGGAGAGGAAGGGGGAGAAAAGAAAAAACACACTCATGAACACAGAGGACAAGCCAGAGTCCAACGGTCAGAGTGGCAGTTACAAAATACACAAGTCCTGGGAATGTCATGTACAGCATGGTGACTACAGGTAATAATACTGGGCTGCACATCTAGAAGTTGCTAAGCGAGCAGATCTGAAAAATTCTCAGCATAAGAAAAATATTTATAACTGTGTATGCAGACGAGGGGTAACTAGACTTATTGTGATCAATTCACAGTACACACGAATGTTGAATCATTATATTGTCCACTAACACTAATATAATGTTACATGTCAAATATAGCCTCAATTTTAAGAATGAATTAAACAGGAAGGAAGAGAGGGAGGGAGGAAATTCCACTTCTCTGGTCCCCCTCCAGAGATCAGGGTCGGGGCACAGCAATCCATATTGAAAACACATCCTGGAGGGGAATCTTTTTTTTTTTATTTATGTTTATTAGAGGGATGTGGAGAGAGCACACGCACACATGCGTGGGCACACATGAGTCGGGGACGGGCCGAGAGAGAGAAAGACAGAGGCTCCAAAGCAGGCTCTGTGCTGACAGCAGTGAGCAGCCGGACGCTGGGCTTGAACCCTGGAACTGTGAAATCATGGACTGAGCCAAAATCAAGTCAAAAATCAGTCAACTGACTGAACCACCCCGCCCCCCCCCTCCAGGGGCTTCTAACCCATACCAAAGTTTGAGAACCACGGGCCTCGCCGACGTTCCCATTCAAGTGAGCAGGTTTCTTTTCAATCCTTGGTAGTTAAGGAATAATGCTCGAGAAGCCAGGACTGCCAAGTGTTCCATAATGTACTCAACACCTTGGGTTTTGGGGGCCAAGAGGCAAAACCAAGGTTAAATAAACACATAATCCCTTAAAGCGCAACCATTTACAAAATTAAAACCCTTCATGGCCAGTGGGCTGTATAGAAACCACATTTGCTGACTCCTGGTCAATAGTGTAGGGTTAAGCAGATTTATTTTAAGAAGAAAAGAAAAGGGGAAAAGGAGAGAAGAATGCACTTCTAGATGCAGAGAAAACATTCACTTTCAGTGGAAGAAACATTCTGAAATGTTTCTCAGTGAAAGGTGAATATGTCACCCAAGAAACTGACCAGGTAGCAGCCAACCTCACCCTTGGCCAGCACTTGAGACCCTATCAATGTTTTCATTCAGGGGGTGGTCAAAAGGCCATTGAATGTCCGCCCCTGAGAAGTCTGGACACCAAAGTGAGATGGAAATCATTAACAATGTGCATATGGAAGGAGAGAGGTTGAGTGGTTTTTGTGGCTCTATTAACTCACTTACCCTCCAGGGGATGTTTTAAGATCCTGGCGTAAGTGTGATTGATGCCATTGGGAGAAAACCATTGCACGTGGCACTAAAATGTCCACCCTTCAGATCCTGTGAATAGAAATGAGACTGAAATGTTGTTAACCTGATTTGGCTCAATTACAAATACAGAGAACCACCAGGGGCCACTCCATGTGGCTACCCATATGGATAGCGCCCTCTCCCACTATTCTGTCCGTCTCTTTAGCCATTCCCTTTCAAGATCTACCGCTGGCTCCTCCTCCTCTTCCCACCTAACTATAATCTGACACTGCTCAAGCCTTGTTCTAGACCTTCTTCCCTTCTCAACGATAGTCTTTGTGTGGTCCGTGCCCATTCAACTGCCATCTCTCCAATCCACATCTCTGGCTTAGACCACCCCCGAGCTACTAAGCCTCAAAGTACTGTATCTCACTCTTACTAAATACTTCTATGTGACCGTCTCTGTGCCCATAAATAAACTCCACATTCCTACCCCTCAACCCCAATATGCTCCTCCCCCAATGTTTATCATCTCAGGAAATGATACCACCACCCAGCCCACTACTCAAATTTAAAACCTAGAAGGCATCCTTGATACCTCCTTCTCCTTCAGCATCTTTCGCACTGAAACACTCACAAATCCTATTTTACATTCTATCTCAGAACGGTCCGCTTCTCTACATGCCTACTAGTCCAAACTACCATCATTCTGTCCTTAAATACGACAGCAGCCACCTAACTACCCTACAAGCACTCTCGTCCCCTCCTCCCTCCATCAACCCATTTAAACCCAGATATAATCATTCATGGGCACCTGGGTGCTCAGTCCATTAAGCATCTGACTCTTGATTTCAGCTCAAGTCATGATCTCACAGTTGGGGAGTTTGAGCCCCATGTTGGACTATGTGCTAACAGTCTAGAACCTGCTTGGGATTCTCTGTCTCCCTCTCTCTCTGCCCCTCCTCCACTCATAATCTCGGTCTCTCCCTTTCTCAAAAATAAACATTACATTTTTTTTCAAATGCTATAAAGCCTAGACTATCTCAAAAGGATGCATTGGGACTAACTGCACCAGAGTCCTATGATGGAGCTTATTAAACTGTCGCCTCTTAAGTTGCATCAAACCCAAAGAATCAAAATCTCTAGGGTTAGGTCCAAGATCCTAATGTTTCATCCCAAATCCTTACTACGGTTTCAGGACCTTCACGATCTGAGCTCTTGCAGTCCAGGCTAGGTTAGGGCATCCGATGCATGATTCTGTTCCAACGTACCCTGAGCGTCTCCGTAGTCGCCACACTTAACTCTATATCCCTAGTGCCCAGGACAGTGGGACACGACATCTGCATAATATTTGCCATTCAGAACCAAAGAGAATGTAATGCAGATTTTCTTCACAGCACGGTTGGTTAAACATGACTGAAAATGTCTTCATTTGTTGATGGAGTGTACAGACCAAGAAAAGAAAGGGCTCAGATAACAATGATTGGAGTAATTAATTAGTGGCCTGAAGGAGGAAAGTTTAATCTTCAAAATCAAAGTAATTATTTGGAGGTTGATAATAAGCTCTCCTCTGGTCTCCAGTGAGATCAAATGAATAGAAATAAGCTTTGGATTACATTCAAAGAGTTTCTGATCATATGTACCACACGTAAATGCAAATCCCCCCCAAAAAATGTTGAATTTTCTCTGGCATAGGGAAAGCGGGGGGGGGGGGGGAATGCCCAGCTGGCTCGCTGGACCCGTTGGTAGAGCACATAACTCGTGATCTCAGGTTCATGAGTTTGAGCCCCACATTGGGTGTAGTAGAGAATTACTTAAAAATAAAATCTTAAAAAAAAGAAAAGGACCTCTCCGCTCATTTTACTTAGAGCACTTTCCTTTGGAAAAGTTATAATCAAATATTCTTTCTCTGCCCTTTTAAAGTATTCGTAGATCTTTTTAAAAGCTAAATAAGCCTTTTGACAGTTTCACCACCCAAGAATGTCTTCCTCAAGGACCTAGCGTTTATCTCCTCAAAATGCAAACATAAAGGAAGACAGCACTCCTATCTCAGGCTTCAGGAGACTTCACCGAGGACATCTGGCCTCGAATGGTACCTGCCTACCTGTCACAGAGATTGAGAAGTTTTATTCTTCTTCTGGATAAAGATCATTGGCAAACACCGATGGTCAGCCCAATTACCAAGTGAATCTAGGATGAACTATGTGTGACAAATGGTGCTGTCGTGTCCCCTCACCTGAGAGCCAGCTGTCACTTGTCTGGAGAACATGGGCGTGATAGGCTGTCCCCGCATGGCTAAATGAAAGGGCGAGAATCCGGTCTTTATCTTCTCTTTAGCTGACGGTCTGTGACGCACATCGCATTTTGATAAATGCTTCTGCAACAATAAGCATCGTCCTCTACCTTTTTGGAGAGGTCTCCTGGGTTGGCAGGAGATTTCGTTTTCAATTTTATTTCCCCAACAGGACCGATCACGGGCCAGACTGACCCAGTGAAAGGTGGTGAATTCGTATGTGGAAAGGGTTCAGCAGCGGTGACAGTGAGCTGAAGGAGCTGTGCGTTTCATCAGGGCCCTTACACGTGGAGGGACTACCTGCCCGGAAGACACAGTCTCTTCCCCTCGTAGGTTACGTCGTTTTTTATTTTTTATTTTTAACATTTATTTATTTTTGAGAGACAGAGCGTGAGTGGAGGAGAGGCAAAGAGAGAGGGAGACACAGAAGCCAAAGCCCGACTCGGTGCTCGAACTCACGAACCGTGAGATCATGACCTGAGCTGAAGTCAGACACTTAACCAACTGAGCCACCCAGGTGCATTTCTTGCTTTTCTTTCCTTCCTTCCTTTCTTTCCTTCCTTTCTTTCTTTCCTTCCTTTCTTTCTTTAATATTTATTTACTTTTAAGAGAGAGTGAGCATTAATAGGGGGTGGAAGGAGAGAAGGGGCAGGACAGAGGATCTGAAGTGGCTTCCATACAGGGCTTGAACCCACCACTGCGAGATAATGACCGGAGCTGAAGTTGGACATTCAACAATCCGGGCCACCAGATGCCCTTCCCCTTGTAGGTTACTTCTGCCCACAACATCCCTGTCTCCCCTGACTCTTCCACTAAACACACACACACACACACACACACACACACACACACACAACCAAAAAGCCCAAGAAAACCTCTGGCATATTAGCAATGGAAAGCCCAGAAAGGACACACTCATAGCGGGACTCATGCTCCTGTCACAGGGGGGCGTGTACACAGCCTGAGCAGGGAAGGCAATTTTAGAAACAGAAAAGAGGAAGGGGTTGGGATAAAAAGAATGACGTGTCCCAGAAGGAGCGACACTGGCAAGAACTTCATGTTAGATGAATTCTCTGCCGCCGTATCGCCCACTGAGAGAAGAAAGGATAAAACGATGGAAACGGATCTAAATCTAGAAAGGAGTTCAACAAAGAAAAGATGCTTCCTCTACATCCTAAGTTTATGACACGAGAGCAAGCAGGTTCAAACTAATCCTGAGAAGTCTTTGACAACGAAATAAAACACTTTATTTTCTTTTATTTTGAAGACTGGCAGAACGAACCCCACAATGAAATAATACACTTTAATTTCCAATGTTTCTCATGTTTTAAGTTACAGTGTACTACAAGCAAACATTATTTTCACTATTTTTTCACTTTCTAGCACATTAATAATCAACAGTATGAGCTGGTTAGAATGCCGAATGTTTGCACAAGCAATTTTAAAGTTCACAGAACACTTGGAATCTTTCCCACTGATGTTCAAGATTGCTCTGCATGGTTTTCGGCTTGTGTGGTCTTGTACCAACCACGCAGAGCAAGGCCTGTCTACGTTCCTCATTAATGTTGACAGAAGTGCCTAAAACAGTTTCGGTCGCATAATAAATGCTCAATGCATGTTACCTGTTATTTCACAGACATTCCTGTTTTTCAGCTTTAATGCAAAAGGATTTTTGTTTTTGTTTATTTACTATTATTATTATTTTGCTTTTTAATGTCTATACTTGCTGCTCCTATTTCTCTCCTTCCATTTTCTCTTGAAACAATTCCCATCAAGATTTTGTCCACACCACTCACCACTGGTCTTCTCAAAGTCGCCCATCCCTTCTCAATGGCTAAATCCAATGGTAGCTGTAAATCATACTTAATATATTTGACAGCAGCACTTAATTCATTAGGAGAGATCTTGGTTTCCAAACACCACCTGCTCCCTCCTGGTTTCCACCTGCCCCATAAATGGATCCCTTTCAATTTCCTTTACTAGTTACTCATCTCTGACTCCGAATGTCAGAGTGCCGCAGGGCAAAACCTTTGGCCCGCATCTCCCTCTCTCTCCTCTCCCACCTCACTGTTCACACACACACACACACACACACACACACACTCACTCACACACACCCCATATCACAGCCATCAGCATTGTCCTCTCAACCTTGTACCTTGTACCTCTCGACCTCTAGATATTAGAATTATCCCCATTTTAGAGATGAGAAAACTGAGCCACAGAAAAAGCTATGTACTTGTCCCACATCACACAAATCATTTGTGACAGACTTGGGATCTGTGCCTAGACCGGCTAACTTCAGAGTTTTCAAATGGCAAATTTTCTCAAGGCTGACCAAAAAGAAAAAAATTATGTATCATTTCAAGAATACTTTGATAAAGACAAAAAAATAAACAATTTCTAAGTTTCTTCCAATTAGACCACTCAGTAAGTGAACTTACACCTAATATAAAACATAACTTTGTCAACCAAAACATAGCTTTAACAGCCTATAAGAAAATTTCCCACTCAGTTTTATGATCTATGTTTCAATACATAATTTGTAATTGGATTTTTTAACATGTATCCACTATACATTATTTAACACTTTAGCCGTTATCACAGAGTACCTTCCTAAAATCCAAATTCAATTTCTTGGAAACCGTGAGGACTAGAAGGAAATTTGTCACGTAAAACTTCAGGCAGTCATTCTATTTCCCTAGAAACGGAGGGTTAAGTTCACTACAAGGAAAGAAAAACAATTTTTGTCTCCCTTTCTAGGTTCTTGGCTGAGATCCTCCATTCCCCACACAATAAAAAGACAGAATAACAGGAGGGAAAAGAAAACCTATTTCAATTATGTATGTGTGTGCGGGAGCTGCACAAAGATAAGCGACTCAAAAGGCAGCCAGGCAACAATCCCGAGTTAAAGAAAGGGATAAGCGGAGGGACTTCATGGGCAAGGGAAGGGGACTCCTAGGAAGGAGGGAAGGGGACTCCTAGGAAGGAGGGAAGGGGACTCCTAGGAAGGAGGGAAGGGGACTCCTAGGAAGGAGGGAAGGGGACTCCTAGGAAGGAGGGAAGGGGAATGCAGGGAAAACAGAGCAGCCCCATCTCTCAGAGGAAGGGTGACGCCAGGCAGATGCCCACTTCCTGACACAGGCCCCCTTTCTAATGTAAATTTCCCTTACAAAAGACTAACTTCTCCAGTGTCCAAAGCCTCTCAGAATCTCAAAATGCTTTTGATGCCAAAGACACACGTTTTAGGGGGTCATATTCTGCTAACCATCACCTGGATTGGGCAAACGCACTCTGGCTTTGAAAAAGGCAAAGATCCTATTCTGAAAAAAAGGAACACAGAGAAAATGAAAAGCTATCCAACTACTCAGGAAGGAGACAAGAGAACTGAATATTCTTGACCTAATCTAATTCCACCACCATCCCCAGACTGACTTGAGGAAAGTAGTATTTTGAGAGACCTTGAGAAAAATCATGACACCCTTCATCAATTAATAATAGGATTTTTTTATCTTTTTAACATTTATTTATTTTTGAGGCAGACATAGAGCATGAGTGGGGGATGGTCAGAAAGAGAGATAGACACAGAATCAGAAGCGGGCTCCAGGCTCTGAGCTGTCAGCACAGAGCCTGACGCGGGACTCGAACCCACGAACTGTGAGATCATGACCTGAGCTGAAGTCCGACACTTAACCAACTGAGCCACCTGGGCGCCCCTAGTATTTCTTTTCTTAATGAGAAAGATAGAATTAGCAGATCGCCGTCCATTGTTCTTCAGCTGTAGAAATGCTTATGTGCCTCTTTCCGAAATGATATTCTACACTTAAACATGAGAAAAATAGCACCTCAAAATCACCTGCTCAATAATTTCTTTGAAGCCGATACTGGGGTTTTTGTTAGAAAAGCTTTTGTTTTGCTTGGTGCTGACAGCTCAGAGCCTGGAGCCTGCTTCGAATTTTGTGTCTCCCTATCTCTCTATCCCTCACCTGCTTGGGCTCACACCAGTTCTCTCTCGCTCTCTCTCTCAAATAAACATTAAAATAAAAGCTTTAGTTTGTTTTTTCGGTTTCTTTTCATTTCCCAAGAAAGGAAAATCAATTACAAAATGACATTGGATCCATCATGTCTGTCATGAGTGCAGAAGTTGTCACGTGCTCTACTGGAAAGCGTGGACCGCCCTTAGAAACGTGCGGCTAGCCAATTCCTCTGTATCAAGTGCCACCACTATTTAGAAGGCCCAGAACAATTAAAAAGTTCCAAAGAATTCCAAAAGTGAAGGGATAAAAAAAAATATTCCATAAAAACGGAAGCAGGGGGAAGCCAGAATGGCAATACTCATATGAGAAAAAATAGACTTTAAAACAAAGATTATAAAAAGAGACATAGAGAAGCATTACATAATGATGAAGAAATCAACAAGAGAATATAACAACTGTAAATATCTATGCACCCAAAATCGGACCACTTAAATACATAAAGCAAATAGTAACAGACAGAAAGGAAGAAATTGACAGGAATACAAAACCAGCAGATAACTTCATTTTTTGTAATGTTTATTCATTTTTGAGAAAGGGAACATGAGCAGAGGAGGGGCCAGGGGGTGGGGAGTGCTGGATGGAGAATCCAAAGCAGGCTCTGCACTGACAGGAGCAAGCCCAGTAGGGGCTCCAATTCATGAACTACAAGATCATGATCAGATGTTCAACCAAATGACCCACCCAAGTGCCCCACCACTAGAGAATTTAACACCCCACTTACATCAATGGGCATATCATCCAGGCAGAAAATCAATAAGGAAACGGTGTCGGGGCGCCTGGTTGACTCAGTCAGTTAAGCATCTGACTCTTGGCTTTGGCTCAGGTCATGATCTCACAGTTCATGGGATCAAGCCCTGCCATCAGTCTCCATGGAACCTGCTTGGGAGGGTCTCTGCTCCTCCTCACTTAGCATATTCTCATTCTCTCTCTCTCTCTCTCTCTCTCAAAATAAATAAAACTTAGAAAAAAAGAAAAAGAAAGGTCTTTGAAGGACAAATTGGATGAGGTGGACTTAACCAGATTCTTACAGAACATCCCATCCAAAAATCAGAATCATATCCATTTCAGGCGCACACAGAACATTCTCCAGGATGGATCACATGAGGCCACAAAACAAGTTTCAATAAATTGAAGAAGACTGAAATCATACCAAGCATGTTTTGCAAGCAAAATGATATGAAACTAGAAATCAATTACAAGATAAAACCCAGAGAAAACAAAACAGCACAGAGGCTAACCCACATGCTACTGAACAACCGAAAGGTTAATGAAGAAATTAAAGAGAAAATTAAAAAAAATACCGGGAGACAAATGAAAATGAAGATATAATGGTCCAAAATCTTCAGATGCAGCAAAGGCAGTTTTAAGAAGTTTTATAGCAATACCTGCCTACCTCAAGAAACAAGAAAAGTCTTGGGGCACTTGGGCAGCTCAGCCAGTTAAGAGTCCGACTCCTGATTTTGGCTCAGGTCATACTCTCACGGTTCGTGAGATCAAGCCCCATGGTGGGCTCTACACTGGCAGTGCAGAGCCTACTTGGAATTCTCTCTGCTCCTCCTTTGCATGCTCTCTTTCTCACACGCTCACTCTCTCTCTCTCTCTCTCAAAAATGAACAACAACAAAGAAAAGAGGGGCACCTGGGTGGCTCAGTCAGTTAAACATCTGACTCTTGAGGTCAGCTCAGGTCATGATCCCAGGGTCATGGGACTGTCCCCTCCACAATGAGCGTGGGGCCTGCATGAGATTCTCTCTCTACCACTCTCTCTGCCCCTCGCCCGCTCACACTCTGTCTCCTTCTAAATAAATGAAATAATTAATGAAAGGAAGGAAGGAAGGAAAGAAGAAAAGAGGGATGAAGAAAAAAAAGAAAGAAGCCTCAAACAATCTAACTTTACACCTAAGTGAACAAGAAAAAGGACAAACAGTCATCAAAGTGAGTAGAAGGAAAGGAATAAAGATCAGAGTAGGAAAAAAATGTAAAAGACTAGAAAAAAGCAATAGAAACATCAACAAAATCAAGAATTGGTTCTTTTAAAAAAGAAACAAAATTGAGAAACCTTTAACCAGACATACCAAGAAAAAAAAAAAGAGAAGACCTAATAAAATCAGAGAGGAAAGAGAAGTAACAACCAATACCACAGAAATACAAATACAAGGATTATAAGACACTGCCACAAAAAAATTAGACACCAACACATTAGACAACATAGAGGAAGTAGACAAACTTCTAGAAACATAAAACCATCCAAAACTAAACCAGAAAGAAATAGAAAATCTGGACAGACCAATTACTAGTATGAAATTGAATGGGTAATCACAAACTTCCAACAAACAAAACCCCAGGACAAGATTACTTCGCAGGTAAATACTACCAAACATTTAAAGAAGTGTTAATATCTATTCTCCACTAATTATTCCAAAAATTTGAACAGGAAGGAGAGAGCTTCCAAATACATCTACAAGGCCAGAATTACCCAAATACAAAAACCAAGACATCACAAACAAAATCTACAAGTCAACAACATCCCTGATGAACATAGATGCAAAAATCCTCAATAAAATATCAACAAACCCTATTCAACAATACATCAAAAGGATCATTCACCACAATAAGGATGGATTTATTCCAGAAAGGCAGGATGGCTCAGAGTCTGCGCATCAATCAGTGTGATACACCCCATCTACAAAATGAAGGATAAAAATCCTACCATCATCTCAATAGATGCAGAAAAAGTGACAAAACTTAACATCCAATCATGATAAAAACTCTAAAAAGTGGGATTAGAGAGAACATATCCCAACATTACTAAGGCCACAATGACAAACCCACGGCTAACATCACACTCAACGGTGAAAAACTGAAAGCTTTTCCTCTAAAATCAGGAACAGGACAAGGATGTTTTCTCTCACCCCTTTTGTTCGGCAGAGTACTCAAGTCCTAGCCACAGCGATCAGATAAGACTCTGGCCTTAGCTACATATTCATGGATATGTCTTCTCGGCAAGGGAAACAAAAGCTTAAATAAAGTTTTGGGACTAGATCAAAATTAAAAGCTTTTGAAGAAAATCACCAACAAAACAAAAAGGCAACCTACTGAATGGAGAGAGATTTTTACAAGTCATATCCAACAAGGGGTTAAGATCTAAAACACATAAGGAACTCCTACAACTCCACACCAAAAAAAAGTCCAAGTAATCCAACTTTTAAAATGGGCAGAGAACTGAATACACATTTTTCCCAAGAAGACATACAGACGGCCAACAGACACATCAAACAGGCTCAATATCGCTGATCATCAGGGAACTCCAAATCAAAACCACAATGATATACCACCTTATACCTGTTAGAATGGCTGGTGTCAAAAAGAATAAACAAGGGTTGGCCAGGATGCAGAGAACAGAGGATCTTCATGCAGTGTTGGGGGCTGTGGGGATGTAAATCGGTGCGGCCACTCTGGAAAACAGTATAGAGGTTCCTCAAAAATTAAAAATAGAAAAACCACACAATCCAGTAATTCCACTACCGGGTATCCACCAAAAAAAAAAAAAAAA
>NC_043710.1:105020115-105032759 GCF_006229205.1 Suricata suricatta | reverse complement strand
CTGAGCCGTGGGGGCGCGATCGTAAAGCTATCTGTCCTCTGGGAGCTGTCTGAATTGCCAGAATTCGTTGACTTATGGAACCGGCAAAAACCAGAGCGCACAGACTTCAGCCTCCACTCAGTTCTCCAACCCGGGCTACATTACCTGCCAAACGATCACCTTCTCCCCACAATAAATGAAGACTAAACTGCTCTAGATGAAATAAGAAGGAAAAGGGGAGGAGGATTGCTTCTAAAGAAGATGAAGAAAAGAAGGGGTACATTGAAATTAAAATATGAGATTGAGAGGGAAATTTTCAACAAGGGATGATATCATCCTTAATATATAAAGTGGGTCTTTTTTATTTTTTAATGTTTGTTTATTTTAGAAAGAGAGAGAGAGAGAGAGAGAAAGAGAGAGAGAGAGAGAGAACAAGTGGGGGAGGGGCAGAGAGCGAGGGAGACACAGAATCCGAAGCAGCCTCCAGGCTCTGAGCTGTCAGCACAGAGCCCGACGCGGGGCTCAAACTCACGGGCCATTGGATCATGGCCTGAGCTGAAGCAGGACGCTCAACCAAATGAGCCACCCAGGCACCCCTACAAATAGGTTTTAAAAGTTAATTTTAAGGGCGCCTAGGTGGCTAAGTTGGTTAGTGTCTGACTTTGGCTCAGGTCATGATCTCACAGTTTAGGAGTTTGAGCCCGGCCTCAGGCTCTGTGCTGACAGCCTCCTTTGGATTCTGTGTCTCCCTGTCTGTCTGCCCCTCTCCCACTCATTCTCTCTCTCTCTCTCTCTCCCCCTCCCTCCCTCCCTCCCTCCCTCCCTCCCTCTCTCTCTCTCTCTCTCTCTCTCTTTCTCTCAAAAATAAATATTAAAAACTTTTTAAAGTTAATTTAAAAATAAACACTGTCTCCACAAAACAAAATTAGTAGAGAATATAAATAACTCACCTAGAATGACAACTGGATAATACAGGATGAAAAAGTAAATTTTAGTCATGTAACTACACACACACACACACACACACACACACACAGAAATGTGTATGGCTGAGGGTATTCTAAATTAACACTAAACAATATGGATAAACAGAGAAAACCATGGTCTACTCTGTAATATCATTATGGTTACAGTACTAAGAAGCCTCTGATTATCAAAAGCAGAAATATTAAAGTCAAAGTCATAATGGGGAAAGAGGGAATGGCGTAGTTCCAGAATTGCAATACCAAGACTATTTTCATTGCAGGAATTTCAATAAAGGTACTTAAAAAAATTTTTTTTGCGTTTAGTTTTGAGAGAGGCAGACAGAGCACCAGTGGGGCAGGGGCAGAGAAAGAGGGAGACAGAGAATCTGAAGCAGCTCCAGGTTCGGAGCTGTCAGCACACAGCCTGATACAGGGCTCGAACCCACGAACTGCGAGATCATGATCTGAGCAGAAGTCAGATGCTTAACCAACTGAGCCACCCAGACGCCCCTCAATAAAGGTGTTTTTATTCATCTGAGTATATTTTGTTATTTCAAGCTACAAATAACAAACATATTCAATAAATGCCAAAAAAAACCCCACAAAAAACCAAAAACTAATTCCACAGAAACATGAAAAAGAGAGAGCATGATTGAACAATCTTATGTCCCTTATACTATAGTATAGTCTACTAAATAATATTTTTAAGGACAAAATTATTGGGACATTTTAAAAAGACTTCAAGCTAAATAAAAGCTCTACATGAAAAGTTTGTGAGATGTAGCTACAAGTCTATTTAGATGGAAATGTTTTGATATTAATAATAAATAATAAAATGTAGAATACTTTCTGGAGGCCATGCATATTAAAGTTTTCACATATTATCACATTTAAACTTTTTAATTATATTTTTATTGTAAAATATTATTAACAAAAATCCAGCTGAGTAAATTTGAAGATCTAACGGTCTTTACGGGATGCATGTATCTGACAGCGCCCCATCTAGCAGGTAAAGGGAGCATAGGTTTTCACAGGAAGGATGGCGGGACAAGAAAATGTTAGCAGGTGAAAGGATTGTTTTAGGGAAAGGTCACTTTCCCTAAGAGGGAGGAGCAGAGAGACTTTATGGGTAGATTACCTCATCTTCCTTTGGGGGGCAGAGACAGGACACATTACCTCCTTGGTGCGGACCAGAAAACCCCGGACCGGCAGGTCAAGCCTGCGGGGGAGGTTGCAACTGCAATTAGGTTAGGTATCAAGCCCTGGCTTGGTGACCTGGCCTGACACCATGTAGGGCCTGTGGTTTTCTTTTTAATTATCTTCGTGAAAATAAAACACATATTTTTCAAAGGACAATCACTTCCAAATAGCAAGCACTAGGTGAACACCACACTTTTCTTTATAGAGAATATATTGCCAAAACCTTAGAGGCTTCTGGGCGTTCCTTCCCCAGGGACATCCTCTCTCCCTGCAAGAGTAACCCGCCATCCTGACTCCCTGACTTCATGACTGTTCCAACTATGTATACATTTTTAAAACAACACACTGCTCCATCTGGGCCACGCCATTACGTGAATGGAATCATAATACACATCATAATACATGTATCCTTTTGTGACCTGATATTTTAACATTGTCTTTTAGCTCTGGGGCAGCTATAGATCGTTACTGTATCATCCAGACACACCACAATGATACGTTCTATGGATCAAGAATGCACCGTCATTTCCATGTTAGGGCTGCTATGCATATGCTTATACCCGACTTCTAGTGCGTATGTGCCAGATTTTCTCTGGATTAAATATCTAGACGTAGACCCACTGGATCTTAGGACACGCACATATTTAAGTTTACGAAGTAATGCCAAACTGGTCTCCAAAGTAGCTGAACCGATTTACAACCTCATCCGTAGGGCTGGAGGGTTCCTACTGTGCCAAATTCTCAATCCCAGCAATGATCAGACTTTATGATATCGCCAGTGTGGTAGGAATGTTTTTCATTAACGGTTTAAAGTTGATTTCTCTAATAATGAAGTCGACCACACTTTCATGTTTATTGGCATTCAGGTCTCCTCCTTTGTGAAGTACCTTAATTTTTTCCCACTTTTCTATGAGTCCTTCTATTTTGGGTTGTTTGGTATGAATTTTATATACATACATATATATATGCATACACACATATATTTGCATATATATATTCACACTGGATATCAGCTTTTGTCAATTATAGGATTTGCAATTATCTTCATTCAGTTTGTGACCTGCATCTTTACTGTCTTGATGGTAACTTTCTGGCGGCCCCGACAACTTTCGAGAAAAGCAATTCAGTTTCATGTAACTAACAATCTTTTTCGTTACGCTTTGAGTATGTGTGACGTTAGGCACGCAAGCACTTTATTTTGCTTTTGGCATGCATGTGTGAGTGTAGTCTCTTTTATAAATTCTTCTCTATCAGGAAAATACAGATCTATTTCCCTGGAATTTATTTGTATATGGTGTAAAGTAGGGGTCCCGTTTCATTTTTTAAAATATAGGCATCCAATTGTCCTATTTGCTGAATACTTTATTTTTTTTCTCTGAATAGTACTTTAATATTATAACTATTTATGGGGGAGGAAAGCTATCCTTTTTCCACCTGTTTGAAGGCCATGTTGCTATATATCAAGAATTCTGAAATGTAAGGTTCTTTCTCAATTCTCTATTTATCTACTCCTGCAACGGTAACACACTCCCCTCAATTCTTTAGATCTAGAAGTCGTTTTAAGACGGTGCCCCTTACACTCTACTTCACAAGTGGGCCGATAGATAGGCCTTCTAAACTCCATATAAATTTGAGAATCATTTTATCAAAGGTCCACAACATACTAAGGTTGGAATTTTTTCTAGGATTACTGGGATTCTATAAATAACGTTTGGGAAAACTGACATTCCCGTTTGTCTTTCTTGCGCCTGCACTTGTTTAAACATCCCTTAATTTCTTTCAATATAGTTTTATCATTTTCTCCCTTAGCTTCTTATAAAACTTGTTCAGTTTATTTCTCCTTGTTTCATATTTTTCTATATTGTTATAAATGGCACGTTCGTAAATTTTCCTTTTATAACTGATATTTGCTGATATAAAAATGCAAATTGTTTTAGTATATTCTCTTCTGAATCTGGCCAACTTGCTAAATTCTATTAATTCTAAAAATGTTTTGTACATTCCTTTGGGCCTCCATATAAACACTCAAGTCATTATAGGTAGTGAATTTTGTTGCTTACCTCCCAACCCTAACATGACTTTATTTTTTACTATGCTGCGTAGCTCCAGGGCGATGGTCCACAGAACTGGCGGGGAGCATGCCCGCCAAGCTGCCGTTCTCCACGGGAAACCTCTGAACTTCCAGCTAACATTAAGCATGAGGTTTTGGAAGTCACCGATGTCCCTTGCTGTGTGAGTGGCTAAATAAACCGTAGTGCATCCAGACAATGAACTGTTACTCTGTGCTAAAAAAAATTAATGAGCTATTAAGTCCTGCAAAGAGATGAAGGAGACTTAAGTGCATATTTCTAAGAGAAAGAAGCAAATCTGAAGAGGCTACATACTGTATCGTTCCAACTACAGGACATCCCGGAAAAGGCAACATTATGGAGACAGTACAAGGTCAGAGGCCGCCAGGGGCTCAGGGAAGCGTGGGAGGGAAGGAAGAATGGGTGCAGTGCCGATGTTTAAGGCAGTGTAACTATTTGGTATGACACGGTCACGGTGGATATACGTCCTTGTACATTTGCCAGTAACACAGACTGTATGAGGCAGAGAGTGAATCCTAATGTAAACTATAGACTTCGGCCAAGAATATTACCATCAATATTGGCTCATCGATTATAACATTGCATTAAGGCATTAATGCAAGATGCTAATGAGGACTGGAGTCGGGGTGGGGGTGGATGTCTGGTGTTTATGATCGTATTTTCTATAGATCCCATCTGCCGGATTAAGTAAACTCTCGTTTTCCCAACACCGCAGACATCCCTGCCCCCTCCATCACAATTCCCTCGCTGCATCTGGGGTGTGACTTTCGTGGGTAATCTACACCGAAGCACGTTTATTCATCGAGAAATACTTTGTTCACGCAGGGATTTCCTACTGCCCATCTCTCCCAGCTCCTACTCGGTTTGCGGTTTGTCCCAAATGTCCTGCACCTCCATCCAGACTTCCTCCAAGTGCATCCCAGGGTAGCTGCTTTGCTATTGTTTTGTGTTCATCTTTACACGCTGAGAGGTGGATGAGTCATCGGTTTTTATGGAATTAACTATTCGTGTAACAGAAAGAAGCAAATGCTACTGGGGACACCAAGGTGCTATGCAGAAAATTCTAATAATTTATGTATCCCATATAATGTATTAAAATGTACAAAATTAACAGGTTTACACTAAAAAAAAGTAAATTCTCTCATATGCTATTTTAATCACCAGTGGATTTTGACTCTAACAAATGAGTCTGAGTACCTACTGAGATGGTCATGATTCTTCTCCCTCAGCACGTCGGTAGGCTAAATTATTGGCTATTTTCATGTTTGGTGAGCTCATGACCCTTGCGTTGCAACACTCAGGCTAGTGGTTTATATAAGCTGTCTTGTATCTTAGTAATAAATACCTGTGAATTCAACAAAGAAACTAGAAACAGAAATTGTTACCCAACTATGTGCTCCTCCTCCATTCCATAACCCCAACCCAGAGTATTTCCTGAACCTTATACCATATATGGATTGCACATATATATACATTTACGTACATATACGCACACATGTACATATATACATACACACATGCACCTATGCCTACGCACAAATACAGTGGACTCTTGAACAATGTGGGGTTACAATCTACCCCACCCCAAGCAGTTAAAAATCCTTGTACAACATTTGACACCCCCCCCACAACTTAGCTACTAAATAGCCTGCTGTGGACCAGAAGACTTATCAATGCGTTCATCAACTAATATTTTGTATGCACGTTACACGCTATATTCTTACAGTAAAGTAACCTAGAGGAAAAAGAAAATTATGAACAGAAAACATTTACAGCACTGTGTCAATACCATAAGTTTATATCACCTGTTTACAACATGAACTGTCAGTATCAGCATCAATACTGTCTCATACTGTAGATGTATCTACACGCATCGCTAACACCAGATATCAAAATCGAAAAGATATTGTGAAAGAGAAATGCATAGTTCTTTCCAAGGGTAACGAATCATCCACTGATGACAAAGACGCAGCCAGAGGATGCTCCCTGGTAGACCAACGGTAACTGGGAGCCGGCAGATACACTAATGAATGAATCCTCATAAGAGTTTTTGGCATAGAGTATTCTGGTCATATTCCTGATAGCGTATTGGAAACAGTTGATTAAGAAAGAAAACGCACTTACCGGGGGTGACAGGCTAAAACAGTTTCTCCAACGATGAGAGAAGAGAGGCACCTTGTACGGTGATGGAACTCTGACCGCAAAGTGATGCAACAGTCAGAAAACCGACACATTGGGAACTCTATATTAAACAGCACTCACCTGATGCCTGCGTAAGGCCAAGCTATCCACGCCTTGCACACGATGTTCTACACAACGAAGACGCAGGCGATGACGATGGAGGACACAGAACACCTGCAGTCCTCGCTACACGGTTGTCAGATGTTCACAGAAAGACACACACACACACACACACACACCAGATACGTTTATTATGGTAGACGGATGAACAGCTGACTTACTCTTAAGTGGAAGTGAATCATCGTAAGTCTTCCCACTGGTCTTCACATGGAGGAGAAGGATGAGGAGGAAGGGGGGGGAGGAGCTGGTCTTGGTGTCTCGGTGGCAGAGGTGGACCAGGGACAGGAGGGGAGAGGGGAGGCAGGCACACTTGTGTAAATTTACACAAACACATCACAGTTTGGCTTGTTTTTTAATTTCTTTAAGAACGTTCCTATCAGCACCATCTCTCTTTCGCCTTCTGCTTCAGTGCCCAGGTCAGAGAAGGGTCCGGGTCGTCCAAGAAGTCCAGAGCCATCTTGATCAGAGTGCTTCTGCCAACTGTTTTTCTGGCACGGTTTCTTCTACGTCTTCTTCCCCACCATCCGGCACCGGTTCAGAAACACTCGTCCCCATCAGATCGTGTTCTGCCAATCCTCTGGTCCCGCGTCTGTTAGCTCTCAAATGACTCCAAGATTCATGATCTTGAAACCCCTCACGCTCCACACACATTTTGTTTTCCCATACCCACCATCTCTTTTATGATTCCCTCGAGCGGCGCTGTGAAATCCTGTGTCACGCAGTGGTGTCTAGACAGTTCTCTCCAGCCAGAACGTATCGTTTTGGGCTTTCACGGTTTCCTAAGAGTGACGCCAACTTCAATGGTGCGATCCTTCCAGGCTGGCATGATGCTCCCCCACTGCTGACGACCCCTTCCACAGGGTGCCGTGGGTAATGGGCCTTAAATGTGCCGATAAACTCCTGATCTGGAGGCTGAATTAGACACTGTTTGCCGGCAAGCAGGCCACTCCAGGGCCTCCCCTGTTAAACTCACGGGGCTCTGGGCGGCCAGAGGCATCGTCCAATATTGAAAGGATTTTAAAGGCAGTCTCTCACTGGCAAAGTATCTCCTGACTTCAGGGACGATGATGGGACCAATCCAGAAAAACTGAAGACTGGTGTTGTCCAGGCCTTTTTGTGGACTAGAAGACTGGCAGCTGGGGTTTATCTTTTCCCTTTAAGGCTCCAGGGTTAGCGGCTTTACAGTTAAGGGTGATCCTGGTCACAAACCCAACTTCATTTGCACAAAATAGTAAAGTTACCCTATCCCTTCCTGCCTTAAATCCTGGAGCTCAGTTCTCTTCCTGACTCACTAATGTGCTTGGGGGCATTTCCCCCCCCCCAGGACAGGGCACTTCCATTTGCATTCAAAACCTGTTCAGGCAGATGCCTTTTATCCTCAGCGATGTTCTTAAAGTCCGGAAACCCATCCGTTGACTCTTGGTTGGATAAGCTTCTTCTCCAGTTAGCTTGACATTTTTTGAAGTTTATTTATTCATTTTGAGAGCGAGAGAGAGCAGAGAGAGCGCTCCCAGAACAGGGGCGGGGTGGGGGGGGGGGGGGGAGGGAGCAAGAGAGAGGGAGAGATGGGGAGAGAGGGGGAGGGAGAGAGACAGAGAAAGGGAGAGAGAGAGAGAGAATGAATCTCAAGCAGACTCCACACCATCAGTCCAGAGCATGATGTGGGGCTTGAACTCAAGAACCAGGAGATTATGACCTGAGCCAAAGTCGGATGCCTAACAAAATGAGCCACCCAGGTCCCCTAGAGAGAGAAAGAGAGAGAGAGAGAGAGAGAGAGAGAGAGAGAGAGAGAGAGAGAGACCACACAAGAGGGGGAGGGAGGGGGAGGGAGAGAATCCCAAGCAGGCTCCACGCCATCAGCTCTGTCTCACCAGGAGATCACCAGGAGATCATGACCTGAGCCAAAATCAAGAGTTGGATGCTTAACCAACTGAACTGCCCAGGCACCCCTTTGGCATTTTTTAACCCAAACCTGTAATCTTACCAAATCCTCCTTTGCTGGCATTAAATCCTTCAGCTTTACAACCTTCGTCTTCCTTTTAAGTTGTATATAGGACTTCTCTTTTGCTCGAATCATGTTAGGACCTACAGGGACGCTTTTCTCAAGGCAGACTGGCCCCCACATAAAGCTGTGTTTTCAGTATGACACAAAAAGGTATTTCACGAAAAGTGCAATGTTGTGCCTCCTGGTGTGGCTGCCCAGCACACAAATGTCCTTTCCTTTTCCTTTACACTGGTCCTTATGGGGGATTCATTTATCTTGAAATGGCAGGAAACCACAGCTGCAGACTTCAGTCTATATGGTTCGTATCAAGCAATTCAACTTTCCCTTCTAAGGTCACGACTGTTCTCTGCTTCTTGGGAGCACTTCCAGCATCGTTGTGGCGCTTTGTACGAGTCCCAGGGTGGGATTCGAGGTTTATGGAATTGCGCTGCACATGAAGAAAAATACATAAGAACCAAGAAAGGTCACGTTTTACTGTGATCTGCAATTTACTGGAGACTGCTCACGGAGAGGTGACTAGTGTCATGCGGCATTTTAAGCAGATCCTGGCAATCCCTGAGCTTTACCAAAATAGCAACAGGGGTGCTACAAAGTCACTACAGGAGCACGTAAGTACGACAGCTAATTTGATACAGTTACAGTTTAATTTAACATTTAACATTTGTCAAGTAAGGGTGCCGTATACAATCTCCAAGCCTATGCACACATTTTAATAAATTTTAACTTTTTATAATAGATGTGTGCCCATGCCAGGGTAATAAATGTTAAAACGGGCTAATAGTGACATATTTTATGCATTTATGACACCCCTTTTTCTCCATCTTTTTCTATATTTCTAGGCTGCATGTTTCCTCTACAGGTTTTTTTCAAACTGTTGCAAACCTCCAAAATAATTTCCAATATATTTATTGGGTAACTCCATGTAAAGCGGAACTGTGCAGTTCACACCCATGTTGATCAAGGGTCTTGTAAGACAGAGCAGCTTTGCTATGTTTATAACCAACAAAATTTCATGAAGAAAAATCCCTATTGCACAGGGTAGGCCCATACATGGATGAGGCATTCTCCAAAGTGGAACGTGTGTATGTGCGTGTGTGTATATACATTCCTAGAGAGTGTATTTTTTGTTTACATTGAGCATCATAGTACGTTTAATGTTTTGGGAACTTATTTAATCACTCAACTTTATGTAGAAATTTTGCATACACATTTAGCTTACTCCTTTTGAGAGCTATATAGTCTTTGGGAATATACTTCATTTATCCATTCCGCTTCTTCCTGGGCATTTGGACTATTTCCATGTTTTTGCTTTAACAAGTAGAGCTGTTAGGAGCTACCGTATTTGTACACATTCCGCACGCTTCTTCTGCACCCAGCCATGGCAGTGCTGGTAAAGGATATAAATGTTTAACTACTGAGCTAAGACCAGCTGTTTCATACAATGGCTGTGCTAACGTTCCCGCCACAAAGTTCTAAGGGGTACTGATGATCCAGATCCTCTCCTGGTGCTATTTCAAGACCTTTGAAGCTTACCATCTGAACGGCTATAAATGATGCTCTGACTGTAGCTCTTATACGTAGTCCACAATATTTTCTTGTATTTTCAAGACTTCCGGCATCGTTAGTTATACCCTTTCTCTCCCCCATCTTGGTTTACGTGTGCCTTCTTCCTTCTGGCTCAGAGTTAACACACATTTGTCAGCGTTACATTTCTTTGAGCTCACTTGACGTTCAGTACTCAATATTCATTTCTATTCCATTAATTTTTGCTCATAATCTTATTATTCCCTTTGCCCAGCACCTTTCTTAAAGATCTGCAGGGGCACCTGGGTGCTAACCTCTGTTAGTTAAGTGTCCAACCTTGGCTCAGGTCATGATCTCACACCTTATGAGTTCGAGCCCCACGTCGGGCTCTGTGCTGACAGCTCGGATTCTGTGTCTGCCTCTCTCTCTGCCCCTCCTCTGCTCACGTTCTGTCTCTCTCTCCTTCAAAAGTAAGCATTAAAAAAATAATAATAATAAGGATCTGCAGCTACACTTTTCCCTCAAATTACTATTTCTCTCAAAGTTTTCATCTGTAGTGTTTCCAGGAGCCTTCGGTTCCAAATGTTTCCTAATTCCTACTTAAAATTTCCTGGGATCTGAGTTGTTTGGATTCATATTAAATTTTTCTAGTTGCCCTGCAGTTACTGATTTATAGCTCAAGTGCACTGTTATCAAATAATACTCATTGAAGGATTTCAATCTTTTAATATTTGTTTAAACTATTGAGTAAGTGCTTGCAAAGAACGCTTAGCCTCAAGTTGTTAGGGGTGATGTTCTATACAGATTCTAAGAGAAGTCTGTTAGAAGAAAATTCATGGCTCAGAATACAAGTAAGTGAAGTTTAAAAAATAAACGTAACTGACAATGTAGCAAGAAAATACACCCACAGAAACAAAAAGGGAAAAATAATCAAGGGTGGGACCATTTATCATAAAACAACAGACAATAAAATTGCATAGAAAATAAGATTAATAAGCACCAGAAGCTCCTTCTTTAAGAAGAGAATTATAGACAACTTCAGGAAAATCTACTCAACAAATTAATAGTGAAATGCAAGTGAACAGAATATCCTTAAATCTGGGGACAAACTATCGCTATCATAAAGATTTAAAAAGTAAAATTCTACTGTAAGGAAAACTGTACACAAATATACTCAAATTGAAAACCTACAATATAGATTAGGCAAAATATATTAATGACAAAGCTAGTACTTTATGAAATAGAAAACCTGCAGATGCCAATAACATGAAAGAAATTGAAACAGGAATCTAAAATAAAATATCTCTTGAAGCTTTTCCCAGATGGGCTTACAGGGGAGTTCCATTGCATTGAAATAGGTAAATCAGGGCGCCTGGGTGGCTCAGTCGGTTAAGCGTCCGGCTTCAGCTCAGATCATGATCTCATGGTTCATGGGTTCGAGTCCCACATCAGGCTCTGCTGTGCTGACAGCGAGCTCAGAGCCTGGAGCCTGCTTCAGATTCTGTATCTCCCTCTCTCTCTGACCTTCCCCTGCTCACACTGTCTCTCTCTGTCTCTCAAACATAAATAAAAAACATTAAAAATTTTTTTGAAATAGGTAATCTAGGACTTATTCAAAAATCAGAAAAATTGTGAAAGATGCCCATTTTTCAGGGTAGTACTACCTTAAAAAAACTGATAATACAGAAAAGTATGGGCCAATTTCACTAACAAAGATAGAAGCAAACTCACTAAATAAAATATCAGCTAACAGAATCCAACTGGGAGTTTGAAAAATAACTCTAATAATACTTTTTTTATTAGGATTTATTTTACTAAGAATTTATTCTATAAGTATAAAGACAATATATCAGAAAACCTATAAGTGGAATTTTACCAGAGCAACAGAATCAAAAAGAAAACACATGATTATCTCAGAGAGCATAGGAAAGACATTTGATAAAGTTCAACATGTAATTATCATCTTTCCCTTAAAAAAAAATAGGGACAGAACAGAATTTCTTTAACTTTTGGAAGGCTCTGTGTTAGCGCCCTGAGCAAACATCATTATTAATGGAAAAACTTTTGATGCATTTCTTTGAAGATCAATAACAAGATAAAAATGCCACTCTCAAAGGTACAGTTCAACATTGCATAAAACATTCTGATAATGTAATAAAAAAAAGGAAGAAAGGCAAAAACAATTAAAAGGGAAGCTTATTATTTGAAGCTGAATGTATAATCCACAAAGAAAACCGAGGATCATCATCATCCCATTGAAAGACTTTATAAGAAATCAAGATACAGTATAAAACAGCAGTAAAAACAAACAAAAACAGCGACACAGAATCAGAGACGAATGTAACAGAATAGAAAGCCCAGATGTAAATCCATCTGCATATGAAATTTGGTGAGTAGAAGTCATATCACAAGTCAGTGCGATATGATCGATATCATAAGTCATGAGATATGATGGATTATTTAGCAAATAATGACAGGCAATGGGTGCACTCTGGAAAAAAATAAGGTTGAATCCTTACCTCACTTAGTCTTCATATGTGGACTCCAAATTTATTAGAAACCAAAACATGAAAAGCAAAA
>NC_043710.1:105018774-105020015 GCF_006229205.1 Suricata suricatta | reverse complement strand
GGATATTACGTTCAACTGAGAGAGCGGAAGGAGAAAATACGAACTCCAGAGGGAATAGAACCTCAAAGATACCTGAGTGAGTGGGGGCGATCGGGGGAGATCCAAGGACGGGCCAGCCCGGGACAGGCAGGGGAGATAAGATCCCCAGCCCAACGTGGCGCAAGTGCAGGGCGCCCGGGGAAACAAAGGGAAGAGACAGAGTCGGAACACGCTCACAGAACTGACTCTGGGGAAGAGGTATAGAACGCTTGGCCGCGCTTGGAGACAGAAACCCACTCCATAGATAACTGCTGGGCAGCTGGAATCCCGAACCGGGGTGGTGCAAGAGAAGGAATAGCCTCCAGCCCTAAGCCATCTCACGGGGAATCAGAGGCGCCTGTGGCTGTGAGAAGCAGCTGCGCTGGGGAGGCGCCCTCCCCAGTGGGAAGCAGCTGGAGCGGCGACTGCGCCGGGCGCGAGCAATTCGAACTTGGTTTTGGGAATGGGACCACGGACCGCATTTCCACGGCACACCCCGCCCCCTGCACGGACAGCACGAATTCCAGGTCCCCACAGGGAAGAAATAAGGCGTGCACCAACAGGACCCTCAACAAAGAGTCGGTGGCGGGTGGAGGCCCGGGCGCGCACTTAGAATGTAGGAGCTCCCAGCTCATTTCCAGCAGCGCAAAGCGTCCTGAGCAAAGCTATCGGAAACTAAGAGTAAGACTCGGTTTTTTGCTTTTTGTTTTTTTCCTTTCCCCCATTGCAATCGCAATCCAGACTGGGGGTGGGGACTCCACAATTGAGTCTGTGAAGGTGCGCACTTCACCTCCTGCTGCTCATTTCGCCTCAGGCAGGGGCGGAGCCTCTGAGAGCAGACTCCAAGACTTACCCCATCAAACCAAGCCTATCCACCAGGGGGAGCTGCTGCCTGCTTTTTTTTTTTTTAATTTCTTCGGGGTTTTTTTTGTTTGTTTTTGTTTTGCTTTGTTTTGGTTGTTTGTTTTTTTAATATATAACAAAAATTTTTCTTTCTTCACTAGTTTCGTACTTATTTCTTTGACATTATTACCTTTTTTTCCTTTTTCTTTACTTAATTCCTTTAAATTTTACTCCTTATATTCCTTTCTCCTTTCTCCCTTACTTTTTCACCTTCTCGCAACCCAGATATATTCTCCTGTATCTCATCCTTACTTCTCCCCTAAACTGGTCATACACTTTTAAGCGGTCTACTGTCCTTTGTTGTCTCCAATCTCCTTTTA
>NC_043710.1:105009732-105018674 GCF_006229205.1 Suricata suricatta | reverse complement strand
GAGAGAGAGGGATGCAGAACTTGAGAGAGTATTGAATGCTGAGAATGAACTGAGGGTTGAGGGGAAAGGGGGAGGGGGGAAAAGAGGTGGTGGTGATGGTGGAGGGCACTTGGGGGGAAGAGCACTGGGTGTTGTATGGAAACCAATTTGACAAGAAAATATTATGGAGAAAAAAAAAAAGAAAAGCAAAATTGAGTATAAAGTTAGTAAAAGGATACGTAGGACAGTACCTTCATGATCTTGAAGCAGAGAACTATTTATTGTACCATGTTCTCCAAGAACAAACCCTGAAGAAAAGTGAGAGACATTACAACAAAATTAAAAGTCTCTGCTTAAAGAAAGTCAACACATGGATAGCAAATGGGGAAGAAATAATTGAAATGAAAATCACTGAGAAAAAGACAGAAAGTGTCATAGAAAAATGGACACAGGCTATGACGAAACAACTTACAAAAGAAGAAACAATACTGTAATACACACGAAGATGTGCTCAAACTCATATTCAGAGAAATGTAAGTACTATTATGTACATGAAGTGGCAAAAATTATAAATCATATAAATCCAAAGACTACGATCTCGGAAAATGGTAATGCTGTATTTCTGGTCATAACTAAAACTGTTGCAGCCATTATAAGAAATGTTATCAGTCCTTAAAAAAATTAAATGCAGGACTATCCAATGACCTGGAAATCCTATTCCTGAATACACCAAGGAAAGTCACCAAGGTCCAAGTACCATTTATATCAAGTTAAAACATATACATGTAGCACATACATATTAAGAATTAAAAAGGTAGATTCAAGGAACATATATTCAGTATAGCAGGGATTAAGGAGTGAGAGATGATAGCAGAGATAGGGAATGCATTAATACAAAACAAAATATGGTTTTGCATTCATCAATAATAATGTGCCATGAATGAAATGAGAGGTATAATTAATTCAATTCAGTAAACGTGGAAAGTAAATAGAAAAATATTTTAATAAAAACCTGAGAAAACACAAACCTCCTAAGTCTTTGAATGCATATACTCATGAGCTTAATAAAATTCTATCATTGTTGGCCTTGAGCTAGCAATTCTGGTAGCAGTTCACTAGTAAACAAAATAACAATAAAAATTTTAAGTTAAAAAACCTAAGTAACAAGCCATTCAAATAAAGAGTTCTGTGGTTTCCATGCTCATGAATTTGAAGGGCAAATATTGTTAAAATGTCTATACTACCCAAAGCAACCTACATATTTCATGCAATCCCTATCAAAATACCAACAGCATTTTTCACAGAACTGGAACAAACAATCCTAAAATTTGTGTGGAACCAGAAAAGACCCCGAAGAGCCAAAGCAGTCTTGAAAAACACCAAAGCTGGAGGCATCACACTCCCAGACTTTAAGATGTATTACAAAGCTGTTATCATCAAGACAGAATGGTATTGGCACAAAAACAGACACATAGAACAATGGAACAGAATAGAAAACCCAGAAATAAACCCACAACTATATGGTCCACTTTGACAAAGCAGGAAAGACTATCCAATGAGAAAAGGACAGTCTCTTCATCAAATGTATTGGAAAACCTGGATGGCCACATGCAAAAGAAGGAAACTAGACCACTTTTCTTATATCATACATAAAAATAAATTCAAAATGAATTGAAGACCTAAATGTGAGACATAAAACCATCAAAATACAAGAGGAGAACACAGGCTGTAACCTAACACTGATGATAGCAATTTCTTACTAGACAGGTCTCCTGAGGCAAAGAAAATAAAAGCAAAAATAAACTGTGGGGACTGCATCAAAATAAAAAGTTTCCACAGAGGGAAGGAAGCAATCAACTAAAGTAAAAGGCAGCCTAGGGAATGGGAGAAAGTATTTCCAAACGACATATCTGATAAAGGATTAGTATCCAAAATATATAAAGAACTTATAAAACTCAACACCCAAAAACCAAATAATCCAACTAACAAATGGGCAGAACACATGGACAAACATTTCTCCAAAGACCTACGCATGGCCAACAAACACGTGACAAGATGCTCAACATCAACCCATCATCAGGGAAACGCAAATCAAAACCACAATGCGATATCACTCACATTTGTGAGAATGGCTAAAACTGACAACAGGTGCTGCCAAAAATGTGGAGGAAAAGGAACAAAAAACAAAAAACACTGTTGGTGGGAATGCAAGCTGGTGCAGACACTGTGGAAAACACTTCCACAGTCTGAGGTTCCCCAAAATTTAAAAACAGAACTAGAACTACCTTATGATCCAGCAATCACACTACTTGGTATTTACCCAAAGGGTAAAAAAAAAAAAAAACTACTTCAAAAGGATACATGTGTCCCTACAGTTTTTAAAAAAAATATTTATTTATTTTTTGAGAGACAGAGCAGGAGCGGGAGAGGGGCACAGAAAGAGGCAGACACAGAATCCTAAGCAGGTTCCAGGCTCTGAGCCGTCAGCACAGAACCCAACATGGGGCTTGAACTCACGAACCATGAGATTATGACCAGAGATGAAGCTGGATGTTTAACCAACTGGGCCTCCCAGGTGTTATGTGCCCCTATGTTTACAGCAGTGTTTACAATAGTCAAATTATGGAAGCGGCCCGGGTATTCACTGAATGATGAACGGATCACATATGTACACATCTACAATGGAATGAGAGCTTGTCATTTGCAGCGACATGGATGGAGCTAGAGAGGATAATGCTAAGTGAAGTCAGTCAGTCAGAGGAAGATAAATACCATATGATCTCACTCATTTGGAATTTAAGAAACAAATCAGCAAGGCGAAAAAACAAAATCGAAAGCAAAAACACACACACCAAAAAACAAACACTGAGAAAGAGGGAATCAAACCAAGAAACAGCCTCTTAATTAGAGAGAAACCAGAAAGGAGGTGGGCAGGGGAGTGGGTTAAGTAGGTGATGGGGATTAAGGAGGGTGCCTGTGATGGGCACTGGAGGATGTGTGAAACTGCTGAATCACTAGATCGTACACCTAACACTAATAGAGCACCGCATGTTACCGAAAAGTAAAGTAAAACTTAAGAGAAAGTTACGTGTTCCTACCAGTTACTCCTAACAGCTCGTTTCCTACTGAAGTCTATGTTGTATCAAAAACATTGATACTTTACCGCAAATGGAAGTCCATGTAGTAAATCTGTCTCCCCCTCTAATCCCTGATTCGTCATGTTGTATCCACTGGTTTATGAAAACTTGTTATGCATCACAAGGAACCCCAGAACTCCGGCTTTCTGGAATTGTCCTCTTCCGTAAGATCTACTGAAAAGAAATCAAACCTCCCCTTTTACTGTAGGAAATTCAGGTCCCTCCTGAGTTTGGGGATTCCCGTGAGGGGCTCGGCTGTCTTTGTTGTCACTTGTCACTGGTGACCCCTGTTCCACGGCTCTCGAGACCCCTGACCAGTTTATTACTGCAACTTGTGAGCTCCCTTCTCTCAGCCTTGCTCTGCTAACTGCTGACGCCAGACAGTAGACAGCTGGCAGACGTCATCGGAGTTCTGAACTGTAACGCACAAAAGAAAACCTAAAATCGAAGTCATTGCCGCCACTACAGTTTACCAGCCTGGCCACCTAGGCAGCGCTGAGCTCCTCCTCCCATCTTCCACTCCTGACCAGCCTGAAGGAGACAGCCAGGAAAAAAACAGTACCTGACATCGCAGAAGTCTCTGGATTCCCTCCCTCTCCCCAGAAGGAAGGGCTTCACGTCCCCCGTCCTGTAACGTGGGAAGCGCCCAGCTACTGGCTGCAGTGAACTGTGAAGTATGGAAAAGGAAATATAGTGAAAATCGAACTGAAATTTCATCCGTCCACTAGATACAACTGCAAATTATATGTGGGAAACGCAGAATCGGTATCTACAGTGTGCTATCAAGAAGACATGGCGGCCAGTTGGTTTTAGTATAAAAATCATATCATGGTTATTGTTTTTAGTTTCTTAGAGTCTTTATCTTAGAGAGATACATACTGAAATATTTACAGAAAAAATGATATGCTGCTTGGGGTCGGCCACAAAACACCGGGGGGCTCCCCCGGGGGCGGGTATAAACCAGGAGCAGAGAGAACTGGCCAAGCTGGTGGAGGTCTTGGGGCTCATGCCTCCAGCCTCCTAACCTCTGCAGACGTCTTCCACACGCTATTAAACACTTTTAAAAGGTCTGCCGAGACGTACTTTTCCCTCAAGAGAATCATTATTGCTAACAGATTACTTAGTATCTCCATCTCCTTTGTTTGTATTCTGATTGCTTTACCCACATCAAAAACACCACAAGAGTATTTGGATTATAATCATGTTGACGGCCTCACTAAAGCAAAAAGTCATTTCAAAGATGCTTTGGTGCCACCCTGGACACAATCTGCTTTAAACATTCATGGTAGGTGGGGCGCCTGGGTGGCTCAGTCAGTTAAGCCTCCGGCTTCGGCTCAGGTCAGATCTCATGTTCCTGGGTTTGAGCCCCACGTCAGGCTCTGTGCTGACAGCCAGCTCGGAGCCTGGATCCTGCTTCAGATTCTGGGTCTCCTCTCTCTGCCCCTCCCCCTCTCATGCTCTGTCTCTCTCTGTATCAAAAATAAAACATTAAAAAAAATTAAAAAAAAAACATTCATGGTAGGAGAACGAGATTTTTAAGTCAGCCTTACTGAGCAGCCTGCTATATGTATGGATTCACACGGAAAAAACAATAGGCATCATAGGCGAAAAATGACATACAAAACACAAACATACAAACAAACCAAATACTGGGGCACTTAGGTGGCTCTTGTCGGTTAGGCGTCCACCTTCGGCTCAGGTCATTACCTCACAGTTCGTGAGGTCTAGCCCTGTGTTGGGCTCTGTGCAGACAGCTCAGAGCCTGGAGCCTGCTTCCAATTCTGGTCTCCCTCTCTCTCAAATATAAAGATTAAATAATAATAATAATAATAATAATAATAATAATAAAAGAAAGACTGTGTATAAAGATAATGAAAAAAGTGGCCCAGGAAAAGCAAACCAGAGACCTAGAAGTACACATGAATGTCCTATCCTCAAAAAATGATAAATGCAAAGAACACTTGTAACATTAGAGGTTTCTTCTCTCTAAGTTTACTTAGGGGGCCTTCCAATTTCAAGCCCATTTCCCAATGCCCTGACGCTGGAAAAAGGGATGCCCCAGACAGCGCACATTAGTAGGGTCGCCTGCCTCATTAGAAAAAAAGACCCCGGGGCGCCTGGGTGGCTCAATCAGTTGGGCATCCGACTTCAGCTCAGGGTGTGATCTCGCGGTTTGTGAGCTCAGAGCCTGGAGCTGCTTCAGGTTCTGTGTCTCCCTCTCTCTCTGCTCCTCCCCCGCTCCTACTCTGTCTCCATCTCTCAAAAATGAATAAACATCAAAAAAAAAATTTTTTTTAAGATAAAACATCCCAATGTAAACTGACCAGCGTTCAAAATTACACATCAGTCCCTTGGGTGTTGGACCGGAGCACTCTCCTTCCTAAGGGACTAGGGGTGTAGTGATGAAATCAGATCTCGGGGCCCGTAACCCAGAGGAACCTAAATCTTTGTGCCAACTGAGCTACTACTCAAGACTCTCTGAGTTGGCCAGTTGGGTCATCACCCCTAGTGATACACACCTCCTTCTCCCCTTCTTTTACCTTGCAGTAAGGGATCGGGGATGTGGTAATGACTTACCAGAACTGAGGCTATGGAAATCTTATTCATTCATTCATTCATTCATTCATTCAGCAAACACTTACAAAAGGAACCTGGAGCATCCCCTCCTCATTCACCTCACAGAGGTCCACCCACGCTGCCTTTCTGACAGTTCCAGAACACTCCACACCATTTACTACCTCAAGGCGACAGTCCTCTGGGCCTCCCACATCCTCCCTCTCAACTTTCTGGACCAGACTATCATGTTGTGCAATCAAGGCAAGCTGCACTAGCCATCTTAAAGGAGCCCAGGGGCCCCTGGGTGGCTCAGTCGGTCAGTGTCTGACTTCGGCTCAGGTCATGATCTCACGGTTGGTGGGTTCGCGCCCCGCCTCCGGCTCTGTGCTGACGGCTCAGAGGCTGGAGCCTGCTTCCCATTCTGTGCCTCCGTCTCTCGCTGCCCCTCCCCCTCTCATGCTCTGTCTCCCTCTCCCTCTCCTCCCTCTCAAACATAAAAATAAACATTAAAAAAAAATAAAGGATCCCTTCTTCCTCCTTGATCCCCACCACGCCTCGTCCTCACCACAATACCTCTTTAATAGCACAATTATTGTTTTATTTTTCTAATGTCGGTCTTGCTCAGTGGAACATAAACTCCATGAGGGGAGGGAACTGTCTTAGTCTTGGCCAGATCCTCAGTTTATAAAAATACGCAGCGCGGAGGCAGCAGGGCAAGACGGTGGGGTGAGGGGACCAGACTCCTCCACGCTCCACAGGAACGTCCACACCCACAGCAACCAAGCCTGAAAGTGACGTGAGGACCCGCCGGACGGACCTTCCGCAGCCGCTCAGCAAGGCCACATAGAACAGGGTAGAAGGGGGGCTCCTGGGCGGCTCAGTCAGTTGAGCGTCTGACTTCGGTGCAGGTCATGATCTCATGGTTTGTGGGTTCGAGCCCCACATCAGACTCAGTGCTGACAGCTCAGAGCCTGGAGCCTGTCTTCGGATTCTGTATCTTCCTCTCTCGCTGACCCTCCCCTGTTCACACTCTGTCTCTCTCTGCCTCTCAAAAGTAAATAAGTGTAAAAAATTAAAAAAAAAAAAAAAAAAGAACAGGGTAGAAAGGCTGAAGACACGGTTAGCAACCAAATCCCTGGTCCCATCCGAGGGGACAGACCACACACAGGGCACCCCAGCCCTGGGGACCCACACTGAGAAGCAGTCTCCCCTCCTTCTGGCTGTGAAAACCAGCAGGGCTTGCCTCCAGGACACTCCGCTGATGGAGTCCCCACCCTTAAAGGGCCAGCATACTAAATACCTTACTAAATAACTCAGCCCTGGACAGAGCACAGATCCGGCAGTGTGAAGTGCCCGCGGTGTATGTGAAGATTTGTTAACCTGTCTTAGAGCGCGTGTCACAGGGACAGGGATCCGCAGGGGCTCTCTCTGGGGACAAAAGTGCTGGTGGGCGCCATTTTTCTTGCTCTCACACAGCCTGTTCCCCCGCAGACCTGCCGCCTCCCGCCTCCCCCGCCCCCCCCACCTCAGCAGGTGCGCCTGCCCCACCACACTCAGGCATCCCTGGCCAGGACAAGCACAGTGACTCCACAGCGACTCCCGCCTGGGGTGGGAGTGGGGGAGGAGATAACCCAGCATGCCCACGGTTCCCGGCTGTACAGGGGTGAGGCCTGTCATTTGTGTGCCTAAACTGTGACAGAGGTTAGCTACGGGCTGCTCGGCCGAATGCCAGCCCGCAGCAGCTCCAGCTGGGCCTTCCCACAGCCTGCAGAGCAAGCTCCCGCACAGTGTGGCCCACAGCAGGTGACGTGGGTCACTGCAGTCAGCTGGGCTAAAGGCTAGCCCGCTGACAAAGAGGACCACACGGTAGTAGTGTCTGGTAGTAGTGTCTCGGCCAGAACAGAACGTGTGCATGCAACCCACTGAGGACCCAGGAGTGCCTGGTTCTTGTGGCCACCAGGGGGCGCCGTGCTACAGGGCAACACAGGACCTCTTTACAGGAGGCCACCACTTTCAAAGGCAGGGAACAGCGCTGACCTAACACACAGAAGCAGAGTTAGACAAAATGAGGAGACAGAGGAGTATGTCCCAAGGGGGGGGGGGGGGGTTCAAAATCACAGAGATAAGCAATATGCTGGGTAAACAGCTCAAAGTAATGGTCATAAAAGTAACACATTTGAGAAAGGAGGGAGTTCAGTGAGAACTTCAACAAAGAGAAAATATTAAAAAATAACGAGCCAGACCTGAAGAATATGATAACTAAAAAGAAAAATGCACTAGAGGGAATCAAAAGCAGATTAGAGGATGGAGAGGAACAGATCAGCGATCTGGAGGGCAGAGAAAAGAAGAGCAGCCAAGCTGAACAACTAACAACAAAAGAAGGACTTAAAGCAGCACGACCGACAACAGCCGAAGTATGGAAAGAGCCCACATGTCCATGGACGGATGAGTGGATAAAGAAGATGTGGCAGATATATGCAATGGAGTACTTCTCAGCAAAGAAAAGGAATGAAATCTTGCCACTTGCAGCAACCTGGATGGAACTAGAGGGTATTACACTAAGTGAATAAGGCAGAGAAAGGCAGACATCCTTTGTTTTAACTCATATGTGGAATTTGAGAAACTTAACAGAGGACATGGGGGAAGGAAGGGGGGGGGGAGTGGTTGTGAACTGAGAGGGAGTCAAACCATGAGAGACACTCAAATACAGAGTATAAACGGAGGGTTGCTGAAGGAGGGGGGGGGCTAAATGGGGGATGGGCACTGAGGGGGGCACCTGTTGGGATGAGCACTGGGTGTCTTGTGTAAGAGATGAATCACTGGGTTCTCCTCCTGAAGCCAATACTACACTGCATGTTGGCTAACTTGAATCTAAATAAAATTTAAAAAATAAAATAAAAATTTTAAAGAATGATTTTAAAAACTGAGAACAGGTTAAAGGAAATCTGTGAAACCATCAAGCATAAAAGTATTTGCGTTATAGGGATCCCAGAAAGAGGAGAGAGAAGGGGGCAGACAACTTATTTGAAGAGATAATAGCTTAAAACTTTCCTATTCTGCGGAAAGAAATATATCTCCAAATCCAGGCAGCAGAGAGCACCCCCAACAAGGTGAAACCAAGGAAGACTGCCCTAAAACACATAATAATTAAAATGATAAGAATTAAAAACAGAATCTTAAGAGCAGTAAAAGTAGCAAAACAACTACATACAAGGGAATTCCCATAAGTTTATCCACTAATCTTACAGCAAAAACTTTGCAGGCCAAGTG